>NW_018744294.1:0-92171 GCF_001683475.1 Chenopodium quinoa
CAAAGTTATTTAAATCAAATGGAAGTGAAATGCATTCTACAAAGCTAATTGAATCAAATGAAAGTTAAACACATTCAAACAACGCTATTTGAATCAAACGAAAGTCAAATACATTCTACGAAGCTAATTGAATCAATGAAAGTCAAACACATTCAAACAACTAATTGAATCAAATGAAAGTCAAACACATTCAAACAATGCCTTTTAAATCAAATGAAAGTCAAACACATTCAAAAAAAGCTTTTTAATTTAAATGAAAGTCAAACACTTTCAAACAAAAGAATATAAATCAAATGAAAGTGAAATGCATTCTACAAAGCAAATTGAATCAAAAGAAAGTCAAATACATTCTACAAAGCTAATTGAATCAATTGAAAGTCAAACACATTTAAACAAAGCTATTGGAATCAAATAAAAGTCAAATACATTCTACAAAGCTAATTGATTCAAATGAAAGTCAAACACATTCAAACAAAGCTATTTGAATCAAATGAGAGTCATATACATTCTACAAAGCTAATTGAATAATATAAAAGTCAAACACATTCAAACAAAGCCTTTTAAATCAAATGAATGTCAAACACATTAAAAAAAAGCTTTTAAATTTAAATGAAAGTCAAACACATTCAAACAAAGCTATATAAATCAAATGAAAGTGAAATGCATTCTACAAAGCAAAATGAATCAAATGAAATTCAAACACATTCAAACAAAGCTATTTGAATCAAATGAAAATCAAATTCATTGTACAAAGCTAATTGAATAAAATGAAAGTCAAACACATTCAAACAACGCTATTTGAATCAAATGAAAGTCAAATACATTCTACAAAGCTAATTGAATTAAATGAAAGTCAAACACATTCAAACAAAGCTAAATGAATTAAATAAAAGTCAAACACATTCAAACAAAGCTAATTGAATCATATGAATGTCAAACACATTCAAACAAAGCTAATTGACTCAAATGAAAGTCAAACACATTCAATCAAAGCTATTTGAATCAAATGAAAGTCAAATACATTCTACAAAGCTAATTGATCAAATGAAAGTCAATCACATTCAAACAAAGCTATTTGAATCAAATGAAAGTCAAACACATTCAAACAAAGCTAATTGAATCATATGAAAGTCAAACACATTTAAACAAACCTAATTGAATCAAATGAAAATCAAACATATTCAATCAAAGCTTTCGAATCAAATGAAAGTCAAATATATTCTACAAAGCTAATTGAATCAAATGAAGGTCAAACACATTCAAACAAACCTATTTGAATCAAATGAAAGTCAAATACATTCTACAAAGCTAATTTAATCAACTGAAAGTCAAACACATTCAAACAAAGCTATTTGAATCAAATGAGAGTGAAATAAATTCAAACAAAGCTAATTTAATCAAATAAAAGTAAAATACATTCTACAAAGCTAATTGAATCAAATGAAAGTCAAACACATTCAAACAAAGCTTTTTAATTTAAATGAAAGTCAAATACATTCTACAAAGCTAATTGAATCAAATGAAAGTCAAACACATTCAAACAAAGCTATTTGAATCAAATGAAAGTCAAATACATTCTTCAAAGCTAATTGAATCAAATGAAAGTCAAACACATTCAAACAAAGTAATTTGATTCAAATGAAAGTTAAATAAATTCTACAAAACTAATTGAATTAAATGAAAGTCAAACACATTCAAGCAAAGCTAAATGAATCAAATGAAAAGTCAAACACTTTCAAACAAAGTTAATTGAATCATATGAAAGTCAATAACATTCAAACAAAGCTATTTGAATCAAATGAAAATCAAATACATTCTACATAGCTATTTCAATCAAATGAAAGTCAAATACATTCTACAAAGCTATTTGAATCAAATGAGAGTCAAATAAATTCAAACAAAGCAAATTAAATCAAATAAAAGTCAAATACATTCTACAAACTAATTGAATCAATTGAAAGTCAAACTCATTTAAACAAAGCTATTGGAATCAAATAAAAGTCAAATACATTCTACAAAGCAAATTGAATCAAATGAAATTCAAACACATTCAAACAAAGCTATTTGAATCAAATGAAAGTCAAATACATTCTACGAAGCTAATTGAATCCATGAAAGTCAAACACATTCAAACAAAGCTAATTGAATCAAATGAAAGTCAAACACATTCAAACAATGCCTTTTAAATCAAATGAAAGTCAAACACCTTCAAACAAATCTTTCGAATCAAATGAAAGTCAAATACATTAACAAAGCTATTTGAATCAAATGAGAGTCAAATACATTCAAACAAAGCTAATTAAATCAAATTAAAGTAAAATACATTCTACAAAGCTAATTGAATCAAATGAAAGTCAAACACATTCAAACAAAGCTAATTGAATCAAATGAGAGTCAAATGCATTCACACAAAGCTAATTAAATCAAATAAAAGTAAAATACATTCTACAAAGCTAATTGAATCGAATTAAAAGTCAAACACATTTAAACAACGCCTTTTAAATCAAATGAAAGTCAAACACATTAAAAAAAAAGCTTTTTAATTTAAATTAAAATCAAACACATTCAAACAAAGCTATATAAATAAAATGAAAGTGAAATGCATTCTACAAAGCAAATTAAATCAAATGAAAGTCAAACACATTCAAACAAAGCTATTTTAATCAAATGAAAGTAAAATACATTCTACAAAGCTAATTGAATCAAATGAAAGTCAAACACATTCAAACAAAGCTATTTGAATCAAATGAGAGTCAAATACATTCAAACAAAGCAAATTAAATCAAATAAAAGTCAAATACATTCTACAAAGCTAATTGAATCAATTGAAAGTCAAACACATTTAAACAAGCCTTTTAAATCAAATGAAAGTCAAACACATTAAAAAAAAGCTTTTTAATTTAAATTAAAATCAAACACATTCAAACAAAGCTATATAAATAAAATGAAAGTGAAATGTATTCTACAAAGCAAATTAAATCAAATGAAAGTCAAATACATTCAAACAAAGCTATTTGAATCTAATGAAAGTAAAATACATTCTACAAAGCTAATTGGATCAAATGAAAGTCAAACACATTCAAACAAAGCTATTTAAATCAAATGGAAGTCAAATACATTCTACAAAGCTGATTGAATTAAATGAAAGTCAATAACATTCCTACCAAGGTATTTGAATCAAATGAAAGTCAAATACGTTCTACAAAGCTTATTGTATCAAATAAAAGTCAAACACATTCAAACAAAGTTATTTAAATCAAATGAAAGTGAAATGCATTCTACAAAGCTAATTGAATCAAATGAAAGTTAAACACATTCAAAGAACGCTATTTGAATCAAATGAAAGTCAAATACATTCTACGAAGCTAATTGAATCAATGAAAGTCAAACACATTCAAACAAAACTAATTGAATCAAATGAAAGTCAAACACATTCAAACAATGCCTTTTATATCAAATGAAAGTCAAACACATTCAAAAAAAGCTTTTTAATTTAAATGAAAGTCAAAACACATTCAAACAAAGCTATATAAATCAAATGAAAGTGAAATGCAATCTACAAAGCAAATTGAATCAAATGAAAGTCAAAAACATTCAAACAAAGCTATTTGAATCTAATGAAAGTCAAATACATTCTACAAAGCTAATTGAATCAAGTGAAAGTAAAACACTTTCAAACAATGCTACTTGAATCAAATGAAAGTCAAATACATTCTACAAAGCTAATTGAATTAAATGAAAGTCAAACACATTCAAACAAACCTATTTGAATCAAATGAAAGTCAAATACATTCTACAAAGTTAATTGAATCAAATGAGAGTCAAATGCATTCACACAAAGCTAATTAAATCAAATTAAAGTAAAATACATTCTACAAAGCTAATTGAATCAAATTAAAAGTCAAACACATTTAAACAAAGCTAATTGAATCAAATGAGAGTCAAATGCATTCACCTAAAGCTAATTTAATCAAATAAAAGTAAAATACATTCTACAAAGCTAATTGAATCAAATTAAAAGTCAAACACATTTAAACAAAGCCTTTTTAAATCAAATTAAAGTCAAACACATTAAAAAAAAAAGCTTTTTAATTTAAATTAAAATCAAACACATTCAAACAAAGCTATATAAATACAATGAAAGTGAAATGCATTGTACAAAGAAAATTAAATCAAATGATAGTCAAACACATTCAAACAAAGCTATTTGAATCTAATGAAAGTAAAATACATTCTACAAAGCTAGTTGGATCAAATGAAAGTCAAACACATTCAAACAAAGGTATATAAATCAAATGAAAGTGAAATGCATTCTACAAAGCAAATTGAATCAAAAGAAAGTCAAACACAATCAAACAAAGCTATTTGAATCAAATGAAAGTCAAATACATTCTACAAAGCAAATTGAATCAAATGAAAGTCAAACACATTCAAACAAAGCTATTTGAATCAAATGAAAGTCAAATACATTCTACGAAGCTAATTGAATCAATGAAAGTCAAACACATTCAAACAAAGCTAATTGAATCAAATGAAAGTCAAACACATTCAAACAATGCCTTTTAAATCAAATGAAAGTCAAACACCTTCAAACAAATCTTTCGAATCAAATGAAAGTCAAATACATTCTACAAAGCTAATTTAATCAAATAAAAGTCAAATACATTCTTAAAAGCTAATTGAATCAAATGAAAGTCAAACACATTCAAACAAAGCTAATTGAATCAAATGAAAGTCAAACACCTTCAAACAAATCTTTCGAATCAAATGAAAGTCAAATACATTCTACAAAGCTAATTGAATCAAATGAAAGTCAAACACATTCAAACAAAGCTATTTGAATCAAATAAAAAACAAACACATTCAAACAAAGTTATTTAAATCAAATGAAAGTGAAATGCATTCTACAAAGCTAATTGAATCAAATGAAAGTCAAACACATTCATACAAAGCCTTTTAAATCAAATGAATGTCAAACACATTCAAAAAAAGCTTTCTAATTTAAATGAAAGTCAAACACATTCAAACAAAGCTATATAAATCAAATGAAAGTGAAATGCAATCTATAAAGCAAATTGAATCAAATGAAATTCAAACACATTCAAACAAAGCTATATGAATCAAATGAAAGTCAAATACATTCTACAAAGCTAATTGAACCAAGTGAAAGTAAAACACTTTCAAACAATGCTACTTGAATCAAATGAAAGTCAAATACATTCTACAAAGCTAATTGAATTAAATGAAAGTCAAACACATTCAAACAAAGCTATTTGAATCAAATGAAAGTCAAACACATTCAAACAAAGCAATTTGAATCAAATGAAAGTCAAATACATTCTACAAAGCTATTTGAATCAAATGAAAGTCAAATACATTCTTCAAATCTATTTGAATCAAATGAGTGTCAAATACATTCAAACAAAGCAAATTAAATCAAATAAAAGTCAAATACATTCTACAAAGCTAATTGAATCAATTGAAAGTCAAACACATTTAAACAAAGCTATTGGAATCAAATAAAAGTCAAATACATTCTACAAAGCTAATTGATTCAAATGAAAGTCAAACACATTCAAACAAAGCTATTTGAATCAAATGAGAGTCATATACATTCTACAAAGCTAATTGAATAATATAAAAGTCAAACACATTCAAACAAAGCCTTTTAAATCAAATGAATGTCAAACACATTAAAAAAAAAGCTTTTAAATTTAAATGAAAGTCAAACACATTCAAACAAAGCTATATAAATCAAATGAAAGTGAAATGCATTCTACAAAGCAAATTGAATCAAATGAAATTCAAACACATTCAAACAAAGCTATTTGAATCAAATGAAAGTCAAATTCATTGTACAAAGCTAATTGAATAAAATGAAAGTCAAACACATTCAAACAACGCTATTTGAATCAAATGAAAGTCAAATACATTCTACAAAGCTAACTGAATTAAATGAAAGTCAAACACATTCAAACAAAGCTAAATGAATCAAATAAAGTTAAACACATTCAAACAAAGCTAATTGAATCATATGAATGTCAAACACATTCAAATAAAGCTAATTGAATCAAATGAAAGTCAAACACATTCAATCAAAGCTATTTGAATCAAATGAAAGTCAAATACATTCTACAAAGCTAATTGATCAAATGAAAGTCAACCACATTCAAACAAAGCTATTTGAATCAAATGAAAGTCAAACACATTCAAACAAAGCTAATTGAATCATATGAAAGTCAAACACATTTAAACAAACCTAATTGAATCAAATGAAAATCAAACATATTCAATCAAAGCTATTTGAATCAAATGAAAGTCAAATACATTCTACAAAAACTAATTGAATCAAATGAAAGTTAATCACATTCAAACAAAGCTATTTAAATCAAATGAAAGTCAAACACATTCGAACAAAGCTAATTGAATCAAATGAAAGTCAAACACATTCAAACAAAGCTTTCGAATCAAATGAATGTCAAATATATTCTACAAAGCTAATTGAATCAAAGGAAAGTCAAACACATTCAAACAAACCTATTTGAATCAAATGAAAGTCAAATACATTCTACAAAGCTAATTGAATCAAATGAAAGTCAAACACATTCAAACAAAGCTATTTGAATCAAATGAGAGTCAAATGCATTCACACAAAGCTAATTAAATCAAATTAAAGTAAAATACATTCTACAAAGCTAATTGAATCAAATTAAAAGTCAAACACATTTAAACAATGCTAATTTAATCAAATAAATTCAAACAAAGCTAATTTAAACAAATAAAAGTAAAATACATTCTACAAAGCTAATTGAATCAAATGAAAGTCAAACACATTCAAACAAAGCTTTTTAATTTAAATGAAAGTCAAATACATTCTACAAAGCTAATTGAATCAAATGAAAGTCAAACACATTCAAACAAAGCTATTTGAATCAAATGAAAGTCAAATACATTCTTCAAAGCTAATTGAATCAAATGAAAGTCAAACACATTCAAACAAAGTAATTTGATTCAAATGAAAGTTAAATAAATTCTACAAAGCTAATTGAATTAAATGAAAGTCAAACACATTCAAGCAAAGCTAAATGAATCAAATGAAAGTCAAACACTTTCAAACAAAGCTAATTGAATCATATGAAAGTCAAATACATTCTACAAAGCTAATTGAATCAAATGAAAGTCAATAACATTTAAACAAAGCTATTTGAATCAAATGAAAATCAAATACATTCTACATAGCTATTTGAATCAAATGAAAGTCAAATACATTCTACAAAGCTATTTGAATCAAATGAGAGTCAAATACATTCAAACAAAGCAAATTAAATCAAATAAAAGTCAAATACATTCTACAAAGCTAATTGAATCAATTGAAAGTCAAACACATTTAAACAAAGCTATTGGAATCAAATAAAAGTCAAATACATTCTACAAAGCAAATTGAATCAAATGAAATTCAAACACATTCGAACAAAGCTATTTGAATCAAATGAAAGTCAAATACATTCTACGAAGCTAATTGAATCCATGAAAGTCAAACACATTCAAACAAAGCTAATTGAATCAAATGAAAGTCAAACACATTCAAACAATGCCTTTTAAATCAAATGAAAGTCAAACAAATTCAAAAAAAGCTTTTTAATTTAAATGAAAGTCAAACACATTCAAACAAAGCTATATAAATCAAATGAAAGTGAAATGCAATCTACAAAGCAAATTGAATCAAATGAAAGTCAAAAACATTCAAACAAAGCTATTTGAATCTTATGAAAGTCAAATACATTCTACAAAGCTAATTGAATCAAGTGAAAGTAAAACACTTTCAAACAATGCTACTTGGATCAAATGAAAGTCAAATACATTCTACAAAACTAATTGAATTAAATGAAAGTCAAACACATTCAAACAAAACTATTTGAATCAAATGAAAGTCAAACACATTCAAACAAAGCTATTTGAATCAAATGAAAGTCAAATACATTCTACAAAGCTATTTGAATCATATGAAAGTCAAATACATTCTACAAAGCTGATTGAATCAATTGAAAGTCAAACACTTTTAAACAAAGCTATTGGAATGAAATAAAAGTCAAATACATTCTACAAAGCTAATTGAATCAAATGAAAGTCAAACACATTCAAACAAAGCTATTTGAATCAAATGAGAGTCAAATACATTCATACAAAGCTAATTAAATCAAATTAAAGTAAAATACATTCTACAAAGCTAATTGAATCAAATGAAAGTCAAACACATTCAAACAAAGCTAATTGAATCAAATGAGAGTCAAACGCATTCACACAAAGCTAATTAAATCAAAATAAAGGAAAATACATTCTACAAAGCTAATTGAATCAAATGAAAGTCAAACACATTCAAACAAAGCTAATTGAATCAAATGAGAGTCAAATGCATTCACACAAAGCTAATTAAATCAAATTAAAGTAAAATACATTCTACAAAGCTAATTGAATCAAATTAAAAGTCAAACACATTTAAACAAAGCTAATTGAATCAAATGAGAGTCAAATGCATTCACACAAAGCTAATTAAATCAAATAAAAGTAAAATACATTCTATAAAGCTAATTGAATCAAATTAAAAGTCAAAGACATTTAAACAAAGCCTTTTAAATCAAATGAAAGTCAAACACATTCAAAAATGCTTTTTAATTTAAATTAAAATCAAACACATTCAAACAAAGCTATATAAATAAAATGAAAGTGAAATGCATTCTACAAAGAAAATTAAATCAAATGAAAGTCAAACACATTCAAACAAAGCTATTTGAATCTATTGAAAGTAAAATACATTCTACAAAGCTAATTGGATCAAATGAAAGTCAAACACATTCAAACAAAGCTATTTAAATCAAATGGAAGTCAAATACATTCTACAAAGCTGATTGAATTAAATGAAAGTCAATAACATTCCTACAAAGCTATTTGAATAAAATAAAAGTCAAATACGTTCTACAAAGCTAATTGTATCAAATGAAAGTCAAACACATTCAAACAAAGTTATTTAAATCAAATGGAAGTGAAATGCATTCTACAAAGCTAATTGAATCAAATGAAAGTTAAACACATTCAAACAACGCTATTTGAATCAAATGAAAGTCAAATACATTCTACGAAGCTAATTGAATCAATGAAAGTAAAACACATTCAAACAAAACTAATTGAATCAAATGAAAGTCAAACACATTCAAACAATGCCTTTTAAATCAAATGAAAGTCAAACACATTCAAAAAAAGCTTTTTAATTTAAATGAAAGTCAAACACATTCAAACAAAGCTATATAAATCAAATGAAAGTCAATAACATTCCTACAAAGCTATTTGAATCAAATGAAAGTCAAATACGTTCTACAAAGCTAATTGTATCAAATGAAAGTCAAAAAACATTCAAACAAAGCTATTTGAATCTAATGAAATTCAAATACATTCTACAAAGCTAATTGAATCAAGTGAAAGTAAAACACTTTCAAACAATGGTACTTGAATCAAATGAAAGTCAAATACATTCTACAAAGCTAATTGAATTAAATGAAAGTGAAACACATTCAAACAAAACTATTTGAATCAAATGAAAGTCAAACACATTCAAACAAAGCTATTTGAATCAAATGAAAGTCAAATACATTATACAAAGCTATTTGAATCATATGAAAGTCAAATACATTCTACAAAGCTAATTGAATCAATTGAAAGTCAAACACTTTTAAACAAAGCTATTGGAATGAAATAAAAGTCAAATACATTCTACAAAGCTAATTGAATCAAATGAAAGTCAAACACATTCAAACAAAGCTATTTGAATCAAATGAGAGTCAAATACATTCAAACAAAGCTAATTAAATCAAATTAAAGTAAAATACATTCTACAAAGCTAATTGAATCAAATGAAAGTCAAACACATTCAAACAAAGCTATTTGAATCAAATGAGAGTGAAATAAATTCAAACAAAGCTAATTTAATCAAATAAAAGTAAAATACATTCAAACAAAGCTAATTGAATCAAATGAGAGTCAAACACATTCACACAAAGCTAATTAAATCAAAATAAAGGAAAATACATTCTACAAAGCTAATTGAATCAAATGAAAGTCAAACACATTCAAACAAAGCTAATTGAATCAAATGAGAGTCAAATGCATTCACACAAAGCTAATTAAATCAAATTAAAGTAAAATACATTCTACAAAGCTAATTGAATCAAATTAAAAGTCAAACACATTTAAACAAAGCTAATTGAATCAAATGAGAGCCAAATGCATTCACACAAAGCTAATTAAATCAAATAAAAGTAAAATACATTCTACAAAGCTAATTGAATCAAATTAAAAGTCAAAGACATTTAAACAAAGCCTTTTAAATCAAATGAAAGTCAAACACATTCAAAAAAAGCTTTTTAATTTAAATTAAAATCAAACACATTCAAACAAAGCTATATAAATAAAATGAAAGTGAAATGCATTCTACAAAGCAAATTAAATCAAATGAAAGTCAAACACATTCAAACAAAGCTATTTGAATCTATTGAAAGTAAAATACATTCTACAAAGCTAATTGGATCAAATGAAAGTCAAACACATTCAAACAAAGCTATTTAAATCAAATGGAAGTCAAATACATTCTACAAAGCTGATTGAATTAAATGAAAGTCAATAACATTCCTACAAAGCTATTTGAATAAAATAAAAGTCAAATACGTTCTACAAAGCTAATTGTATCAAATGAAAGTCAAACACATTCAAACAAAGTTATTTAAATCAAATGGAAGTGAAATGCATTCTACAAAGCTAATTGAATCAAATGAAAGTTAAACACATTCAAACAACGCTATTTGAATCAAATGAAAGTCAAATACATTCTACGAAGCTAATTGAATCAATGAAAGTAAAACACATTCAAACAAAACTAATTGAATCAAATGAAAGTCAAACACATTCAAACAATGCCTTTTAAATCAAATGAAAGTCAAACACATTCAAAAAAAGCTTTTTAATTTAAATGAAAGTCAAACACATTCAAACAAAGCTATATAAATCAAATGAAAGTCAATAACATTCCTACAAAGCTATTTGAATCAAATGAAAGTCAAATACGTTCTACAAAGCTAATTGTATCAAATGAAAGTCAAAAACATTCAAACAAAGCTATTTGAATCTAATGAAATTCAAATACATTCTACAAAGCTAATTGAATCAAGTGAAAGTAAAACACTTTCAAACAATGGTACTTGAATCAAATGAAAGTCAAATACATTCTACAAAGCTAATTGAATTAAATGAAAGTGAAACACATTCAAACAAAACTATTTGAATCAAATGAAGGTCAAACACATTCAAACAAAGCTATTTGAATCAAATGAAAGTCAAATACATTATACAAAGCTATTTGAATCATATGAAAGTCAAATACATTCTACAAAGCTAATTGAATCAATTGAAAGTCAAACACTTTTAAACAAAGCTATTGGAATGAAATAAAAGTCAAATACATTCTACAAAGCTAATTGAATCAAATGAAAGTCAAACACATTCAAACAAAGCTATTTGAATCAAATGAGAGTCAAATACATTCAAACAAAGCTAATTAAATCAAATTAAAGTAAAATACATTCTACAAAGCTAATTGAATCAAATGAAAGTCAAACACATTCAAACAAAGCTATTTGAATCAAATGAGAGTGAAATAAATTCAAACAAAGCTAATTTAATCAAATAAAAGTAAAATACATTCAAACAAAGCTAATTGAATCAAATGAGAGTCAAACACATTCACACAAAGCTAATTAAATCAAAATAAAGGAAAATACATTCTACAAAGCTAATTGAATCAAATGAAAGTCAAACACATTCAAACAAAGCTAATTGAATCAAATGAGAGTCAAATGCATTCACACAAAGCTAATTAAATCAAATTAAAGTAAAATACATTCTACAAAGCTAATTGAATCAAATTAAAAGTCAAACACATTTAAACAAAGCTAATTGAATCAAATGAGAGTCAAATGCATTCACACAAAGCTAATTAAATCAAATAAAAGTAAAATACATTCTACAAAGCTAATTGAATCAAATTAAAAGTCAAAGACATTTAAACAAAGCCTTTTAAATCAAATGAAAGTCAAACACATTCAAAAAAAGCTTTTTAATTTAAATTAAAATCAAACACATTCAAACAAAGCTATATAAATAAAATGAAAGTGAAATGCATTCTACAAAGCAAATTAAATCAAATGAAAGTCAAACACATTCAAACAAAGCTATTTGAATCTATTGAAAGTAAAATACATTCTACAAAGCTAATTGGATCAAATGAAAGTCAAACACATTCAAACAAAGCTATTTAAATTAAATTGAAGTCAAATACATTCTACAAAGCTGATTGAATTAAATGAAAGTCAATAACATTCCTACAAAGCTATTTGAATCAAATGAAAGTCAAATACGTTCTACAAAGCTAATTGTATCAAATGAAAGTCAAACACATTCAAACAAAGTTATTTAAATCAAATGGAAGTGAAATGCATTCTACAAAGCTAATTGAGTCAAATGAAAGTTAAACACATTCAAACAACGCTATTTGAATCAAATGAAAGTCAAATACATTCTACGAAGCTAATTGAATCAATGAAAGTCAAACACATTCAAACAAATCTAATTAAAGTAAATGAAAGTCAAACACATTCAAACAATGCCTTTCAAATCAAATGAAAGTCAAACACATTCAAAAAAAGCTTTTTAATTTAAATGAAAGTCAAACACATTCAAACAAAGGTATATAAATCAAATGAAACTGAAATGCATTCTACAAAGCAAATTGAATCAAAAGAAAGTCAAACACATTCAAACAAAGCTATTTGAATCAAATGAAAGTCAAATACATTCTACAAAGCAAATTGAATCAAATGAAAGTCAAACACATTCAAACAAAGCTATTTGAATCAAATGAAAGTCAAATACATTCTACGAAGCTAATTGAATCAATGAAAGTCAAACACGTTCAAACAAAGCTAATTGAATTAAATGAAAGTCAAACACATTCAAACAATGCCTTTTAAATCAAATGAAAGTCAAAGACCTTCAAACAAATTTTTCGAATCAATTGAAAGTCAAATACATTCTACAAAGCTAATTTAATCAAATAAAAGTCAAATACATTCTTAAAAGCTAATTGAATCAAATGAAAGTCAAACACATTAAAACAAAGCTAATTGAATCAAATGAAAGTCAAACACCTTCAAACAAATCTTTCGAATCAAATGAAAGTGAAATGCATTCTACAAAGCTAATTGAATCAAATGAAAGTCAAACACATTCATACAAAGCCTTTTAAATCAAATGAATGTCAAACACATTCAAAAAAAGCTTTCTAATTTAAATGAAAGTCAAACACATTCAAACAAAGCTAATTGAATAAAATGAGAGTCAAATGCATTCACACAAAGCTAATTAAATCAAATTAAAGTAAAATACATTCTACAAAGCTAATTGAATCAAATTAAAAGTCAAACACATTTAAACAAAGCTAATTGAATCAAATGAGAGTCAAATGCATTCACACAAAGCTAATTAAATCAAATAAAAGTAAAATACATTCTATAAAGCTAATTGAATCAAATTAAAAGTCAAAGACATTTAAACAAAGCCTTTTAAATCAAATGAAAGTCAAACACATTCAAAAAAGCTTTTTAATTTAAATTAAAATCAAACACATTCAAACAAAGCTATATAAATAAAATGAAAGTGAAATGCATTCTACAAAGCAAATTAAATCAAATGAAAGTCAAACACATTCAAACAAAGCTATTTGAATCTATTGAAAGTAAAATACATTCTACAAAGCTTATTGGATCAAATGAAAGTCAAACACATTCAAACAAAGCTATTTAAATTAAATTGAAGTCAAATACATTCTACAAAGCTGATTGAATTAAATGAAAGTCAATAACATTCCTACAAAGCTATTTGAATCAAATGAAAGTCAAATACGTTCTACAAAGCTAATTGTATCAAATGAAAGTCAAACACATTCAAACAAAGTTATTTAAATCAAATGGAAGTGAAATGCATTCTACAAAGCTAATTGAATCAAATGAAAGTTAAACACATTCAAACAACGCTATTTGAATCAAATGAAAGTCAAATACATTCTACGAAGCTAATTGAATCAATGAAAGTCAAACACATTCAAACATCTAATTAAAGTAAATGAAAGTCAAACACATTCAAACAATGCCTTTCAAATCAAATGAAAGTCAAACACATTCAAAAAAAGCTTTTTAATTTAAATGAAAGTCAAACACATTAAAACAAAGGTATATAAATCAAATGAAACTGAAATGCATTCTACAAAGCAAATTGAATCAAAAGAATGTCAAACACATTCAAACAAAGCTATTTGAATCAAATGAAAGTCAAATACATTCTACAAAGCAAATTGAATCAAATGAAAGTCAAACACATTCAAACAAAGCTATTTGAATCAAATGAAAGTCAAATACATTCTACGAAGCTAATTGAATCAATGAAAGTCAAACACGTTCAAACAAAGCTAATTGAATCAAATGAAAGTCAAACACATTCAAACAATGCCTTTTAAATCAAATGAAAGTCAAAACTTTAAACAAATTTTTCGAATCAATTGAAAGTCAAATACATTCTACAAAGCTAATTTAATCAAATAAAAGTCAAATACATTCTTAAAAGCTAATTGAATCAAATGAAAGTCAAACACATTAAAACAAAGCTAATTGAATCAAATGAAAGTCAAACACCTTCAAACAAATCTTTCGAATCAAATGAAAGTGAAATGCATTCTACAAAGCTAATTGAATCAAATGAAAGTCAAACACATTCATACAAAGCCTTTTAAATCAAATGAATGTCAAACACATTCAAAAAAAGCTTTCTAATTTAAATGAAAGTCAAACACATTCAAACAAAGCTATATAAATCAAATGAAAGTGAAATGCAATCTACAAAGCAAATTGAATCAAATGAAATTCAAACACATTCAAACAAAGCTATATGAATCAAATGAAAGTCAAATACATTCTACAAAGCTAATTGAACCAAGTGAAAGTAAAACACTTTCAAACAATGCTACTTGAATCAAATGAAAGTCAAATACATTCTACAAAGCTAATTGAATTAAATGAAAGTCAAACACATTCAAACAAAGCTATTTGAATCAAATGAAAGTCAAACACATTCAAACAAAGCTATTTGAATCAAATGAAAGTCAAATACATTCTACAAAGCTATTTGAATCAAATGAAAGTCAAATACATTCTTCAAATCTATTTGAATCAAATGAGAGTCAAATACATTCAAACAAAGCAAATTAAATCAAATAAAAGTCAAATACATTCTACAAAGCTAATTGAATCAATTGAGTCAAACACATTTAAACAAAGCTATTGGAATCAAATAAAAGTCAAATACATTCTACAAAGCTAATTGAATCAAATGAAAGTCAAACACATTCAAACAAAGCTATTTGAATCAAATGAGAGTCATATACATTCTACAAAGCTAATTGAATAATATGAAAGTCAAACACATTCAAACAAAGCCTTTTAAATCAAATGAATGTCAAACACATTAAAAAAAAAGCTTTTAAATTTAAATGAAACTCAACACATTCAAACAAAGCTATATAAATCAAATGAAAGTGAAATGCATTCTACAAAGCTAATTGAATCAAATGAAATTCAAACACATTCAAACAAAGCTATTTGAATCAAATAAAAAACAAACACATTCAAACAAAGTTATTTAAATCAAATGAAAGTGAAATGCATTCTACAAAGCTAATTGAATCAAATGAAAGTCAAACACATTCATACAAAGCCTTTCAAATCAAATGAATGTCAAACACATTCAAACAAAGCTATATAAATCAAATGAAAGTGAAATGCAATCTACAAAGCAAATTGAATCAAATGAAAGTCAAACACATTCAAACAAAGCTATATGAATCAAATGAAATTCAAATACATTCTACAAAGCTAATTGAATCAAGTGAAAGTAAAACACTTTCAAACAATGCTATGTAAATCAAATGAAAGTCAAATACATTCTACAAAGCTAATTGAATTAAATGAAAGTCAAACACATTCAAACAAAGCTATTTGAATCAAATGAAAGTCAAACACATTCAAACAAAGCTATTTGAATCAAATGAAAGTCAAATACATTCTACAAAGCTATTTGAATCAAATGAAAGTCAAATACATTCTTCAAATCTATTTGAATCAAATGAGAGTCAAATACATTCAAACAAAGCAAATTAAATCAAATAAAAGTCAAATACATTCTACAAAGCTAATTGAATCAATTGAAAGTCAAACACATTTAAACAAAGCTATTGGAATCAAATAAAAGTCAAATACATTCTACAAAGCTAATTGAATCAAATGAAAGTCAAACACATTCAAACAAAGCTATTTGAATCAAATGAGAGTCATATACATTCTACAAAGCTAATTGAATATTATGAAAGTCAAACACATTCAAACAAAGCCTTTTAAATCAAATGAATGTCAAACACATTAAAAAAAAAGCTTTTAAATTTAAATGAAACTCAAACACATTCAAACAAAGCTATAAATCAAATGAAAGTGAAATGCATTCTACAAAGCTTATTGAATCAAATGAAATTCAAACACATTCAAACAAAGCTATTTGAATCAAATGAAAGTCAAATTCATTGTACAAAGCTAATTGAATAAAATGACAGTCAAACACATTCAAACAAAGCTATTTGAATCAAATGAAAGTCAAATACATTCTACAAAGCAAATTGAATCAAATGAAAGTCAAACACATTCCAACAAAGCTATTTGAATCAAATGAAAGTAAAATACATTCTACGAAGCTAATTGAACCAATGAAAGTCAAACACGTTCAAACAAAGCTAATTGAATCAAATGAAAGTCAAACACATTCAAACAATGCCTTTTAAATCAAATGAAAGTCAAACACCTTCAAACAAATCTTTCGAATCAATTGAAAGTCAAATACATTCTACAAAGCTAATTTAATCAAATAAAAGTCAAATACATTCTTAAAAGCTAATTGAATCAAATGAAAGTCAAACACATTCAAACAAAGCTAATTGAATCAAATGAAAGTCAAACACCTTCAAACAAATCTTTCGAATCAAATGAAAGTCAAATACATTCTACAAAGCTAATTGAATCAAATGAAAGTCAAACACATTCAAACAAAGCTATTTGAATCAAATAAAAAACAAACACATTCAAACAAAGTTATTTAAATCAAATGAAAGTGAAATGCATTCTACAAAGCTAATTGAATCAAATGAAAGTCAAACACATTCATACAAAGCCTTTTAAATCAAATGAATGTCAAACACATTCAAAAAAAGCTTTCTAATTTAAATGAAAGTCAAACACATTCAAACAAAGCTATATAAATCAAATGAAAGTGAAATGCAATCTACAAAGCAAATTGAATCAAATGAAATTCAAACACATTCAAACAAAGCTATATGAATCAAATGAAAGTCAAATACATTCTACAAAGCTAATTGAACCAAGTGAAAGTAAAACACTTTCAAACAATGCTACTTGAATCAAATGAAAGTCAAATACATTCTACAAAGCTAATTGAATTAAATGAAAGTCAAACACATTCAAACAAAGCTATTTGAATAAAATGAAAGTCCAACACATTCAAACAAAGCTATTTGAATCAAATGAGAGTCATATACATTCTACAAAGCTAATTGAATAATATGAAAGTCAAACACATTCAAACAAAGCCTTTTAAATCAAATGAATGTCAAACACATTAAAAAAAAGCTTTTAAATTAAAATGAAAGTCAAACACATTCAAACAAAGCTATATAAATCAAATGAAAGTGAAATGCATTCTACAAAGCTAATTGAATCAAATGAAATTCAAACACATTCAAACAAAGCTATTTGAATCAAATGAAAGTCAAATTCATTGTACAAAGCTAATTGAATAAAATGAAAGTCAAACACATTCAAACAACGCTATTTGAATCAAATGAAAGTCAAATACATTCTACAAAGCTAATTAAATTAAATGAAAGTCAAACACATTCAAACAACGCTATTTGAATCAAATGAAAGTCAAATACATTCTACAAAGCTAATTAAATTAAATGAAAGTCAAACACATTCAAACAAAGCTAAATGAATCAAATAAAGTTAAACACATTCAAACAAAGCTAATTGAATCATATGAATGTCAAACACATTCAAACAAAGCTAATTGAATCAAATGAAAGTCAAACACATTCAATCAAAGCTATTTGAACCAAATGAAAGTCAAATACATTCTACAAAGCTATTTGATCAAATGAAAGTCAATCACATTCAAACAAAGCTATTTGAATCAAATGAAAGTCAAACACATTCAAACAAAGCTAATTGAATAATATGAAAGTCAAACACATTTAAACAAACCTAATTGGATCAAATGAAAATCAAACATATTCAATCAAAGCTATTTGAATCAAATGAAAGACAAATACATTCTACAAAACTAATTGAATCAAATGAAAGTTAATCACATTCAAACAAAGCTATTTAAATCAAATGAAAGTCAAACACATTCGAACAAAGCTAATTGAATCAAATGAAAGTCAAACACATTCAAACAAAGCTTTCGAATCAAATGAAAGTCAAATATATTCTACAAAGCTAATTGAATCAAATGAAAGTCAAACACATTCAAACAAAGCTATTTGAATCAAATGAAAGTCAAATACATTCTACAAAGCTAATTGAATCAAATGAAAGTCAAACACATTCAAACAAAGCTATATTAAGCAAATGAGAGTGAAATAAATTCAAACAAAGCTAATTTAATCAAATGAAAGTCAAACACATTCAAACAAAGCTATATGAATCAAATGAGAGTGAAATAAATTCAAACAAAGCTAATTTAATCAAATAAAAGTAAAATACATTCTACAAAGCTAATTCAATCAAATGAAAGTCAAACACATTCAAACAAAGCTTTTTAATTTAAATGAAAGTCAAATACATTCTACAAAGCTAATTGAATCAAATGAAAGTCAAACACATTCAAACAAAGTAATTTGATTCAATTGAAAGTTAAATACATTCTACAAAGCTAATTGAATTAAATGAAAGTCAAACACATTCAAGCTAAGCTAAATGAATCAAATGAAAGTCAAACACTTTCAAACAAAGCTAATTGAATCATATGAAAGTCAAATACATTCTACAAAGCTAATTGAATCAAATGAAAGTCAATAACATTCAAACAAAGCTATTTGAATCAAATGAAAATCAAATACATTCTACATAGCTATTTGAATCAAATGAAAGTCAAATACATTCTACAAAGCTATTTGAATCAAATGAGAGTCAAATACATTCAAACAAAGCAAATTAAATCAAATAAAAGTCAAATACATTCTACAAAGCTAATTGAATCAATTGAAAGTCAAACACATTTAAACAAAGCCTTTTAAATCAAATGAAAGTCAAACACATTAAAAAAAAGCTTTTTAATTTAAATTAAAATCAAACACATTCAAACAAAGCTATATAAATAAAATGAAAGTGAAATGCATTCTACAAAGCAAATTAAATCAAATGAAAGTCAAACACATTCAAACAAATCTATTTGAATCAAATGAAAGTAAAATACATTCTACAAAGCTAATTGGATCAAATGAAAGTCAAACACATTCAAACAAAGCTATTTAAATCAAATGGAAGTCAAATACATTCTACAAAGCTGATTGAATTAAATGAAAGTCAATCACATTCCTACAAAGCTATTTGAATCAAATGAAAGTCAAATACGTTCTACAAAGCTAATTGTATCAAATGAAAGTCAAACACATTCAAACAAAGTTATTTAAATCAAATGGAAGTGAAATGCATTCTACAAAGCTAATTGAATCAAATGAAAGTTAAACACATTCAAACAACGCTATTTGAATCAAATGAAAGTCAAATACATTCTACGAAGCTAATTGAATCAATGAAAGTCAAACACATTCAAACAAAGCTAATTGAATCAAATGAAAGTCAAACACATTCAAACAATGCCTTTTAAATCAAATGAAATTCAAACACATTCAAACAAAGCTATTTGAATCAAATGAAAGTCAAATTCATTCTACAAAGCTAATTGAATAAAATGAAAGTCAAACACATTCAAACAACGCTATTTGAATCAAATGAAAGTCAAATACATTCTACAAAGCTAATTGAATTAAATGAAAGTCAAACACATTCAAACAAAGCTAAATGAATCAAATAAAGTTAAACACATTCAAACAAAGCTAATTGAATCATATGAATGTCAAACACATTCAAACAAAGCTAATTGAATTAAATGAAAGTCAAACACATTCAATCAAAGCTATTTGAATCAAATGAAAGTCAGATACATTCTACAAAGCTAATTGATCAAATGAAAGTCAATCACATTCAAACAAAGCTATTTGAATCAAATGAAAGTCAAACACATTCAAACAACGCTAATTGAATCGTATGAAAGTCAAACACATTTAAACAAACCTATTTGAATCAAATGAAAATCAAACATATTCAATCATAGCTATTTGAATCAAATGAAAGTCAAATACATTCTACAAAACTAATTGAATCAAATGAAAGTTAATCACATTCAAACAAAGCTATTTAAATCAAATGAAAGTCAAACACATTCGAACAAAGCTAATTGAATCAAATGAAAGTCAAACACATTCAAACAAAGCTTTCGAATCATATGAAAGTTAAATACATTCTACATAGCTAATTGAATTAAATGAAGTCAAACACATTCAAGCAAAGCTAAATGAATCAAAAGAAAGTCAAACACTTTCAAACAAAGCTAATTGAATCATATGAAAGTCAAACACATTCTACAAAGCTAATTGAATCAAATGACGGTCAATAACATTCAAACAAAGCTATTTGAATCAAATGAAAATCAAATACATTCTACATAGCTATTTGAATCAAATGAAAGTCAAATACATTCTACAAAGCTATTTGAATCAAATGAGAGTCAAATACATTCAAACAAAGCAAATTAAATCAAATAAAAGTCAAATACATTCTACAAAGCTAATTGAATCAATTGAAACTCAAACACATTTGAACAAAGCTATTGGAATCAAATAAAAGTCAAATACATTCTACAAAGCAAATTGAATCAAATGAAATTCAAACACATTCAAACAAAGCTATTTGAATCAAAAGAAAGTCAAATACTTTCTACGAAGCTAATTGAATCCATGAAAGTCAAACACATTCAAACAAAGCTAATTGAATCAAATGAAAGTCAAACACATTCAAACAATGCCTTTTAAATCAAATGAAAGTCAAACACCTTCAAACAAATCTTTCGAATCAAATGAAAGTCAAATACATTCAAACAAAGCTATTTGAATCAAATGAGAGTCAAATACATTCAAACAAAGCTAATTAAATCAAATTAAAGTAAAATACATTCTACAAAGCTAATTGAATCAAATGAAAGTCAAACACATTCAAACAAAGCTTTTTAATCAAATGAGAGTCAAATGCATTCACACAAAGCTAATTAAATCAAATTAAAGTAAAATACATTCTACAAAGCTAATTGAATCAAATGAAAGTCAAACACATTTAAACAACGCTATTTGAATCAAATGAAAGTCAAATACATTCTACAAAGCTAATTGAATTAAATGAAAGTCAAACACATTCAAACAAAGCTAAATGAATCAAATAAAGTTAAACACATTCAAACAAAGCTAATTGAATCATATGAATGTCAAACACATTCAAACAAAGCTAATTAAATTAAATGAAAGTCAAACACATTCAATCAAAGCTATTTGAATCAAATGAAAGTCAGATACATTCTACAAAGCTAATTGATCAAATGAAAGTCAATCACATTAAAACAAAGCTATTTGAATCAAATGAAAGTCAAACACATTCAAACAAAGCTAATTGAATCGTATGAAAGTCAAACACATTTAAACAAACCTAATTGAATCAAATGAAATCAAACATATTCAATCATAGCTATTTGAATCAAATGAAAGTCAAATACATTCTACAAAACTAATTGAATCAAATGAAAGTTAATCACATTCAAACAAAGCTATTTAAATCAAATGAAAGTCAAACACATTCGAACAAAGCTAATTAAATCAAATGAAAGTCAAACACATTCAAACAAAGCTTTCGAATCATATGAAAGTTAAATACATTCTACATAGCTAATTGAATTAAATGAAGTCAAACACATTCAAGCAAAGCTAAATGAATCAAAAGAAAGTCAAACACTTTCAAACAAAGCTAATTGAATCATATGAAAGTCAAACACATTCTACAAAGCTAATTGAATCAAATGACGGTCAATAACATTCAAACAAAGCTATTTGAATCAAATGAAAATCAAATACATTCTACATAGCTATTTGAATCAAATGAAAGTCAAATACATTCTACAAAGCTATTTAAATCAAATGAGAGTCAAATACATTCAAACAAAGCAAATTAAATCAAATAAAAGTCAAATACATTCTACAAAGCTAATTGAATCAATTGAAAGTCAAACACATTTGAACAAAGCTATTGGAATCAAATAAAAGTCAAATACATTCTACAAAGCAAATTGAATCAAATGAAATTCAAACACATTCAAACAAAGCTATTTGAATCAAATGAAAGTCAAATACTTTCTACGAATCTAATTGAATCCATGAAAGTCAAACACATTCAAACAAAGCTAATTGAATCAAATGAAAGTCAAACACATTCAAACAATGCCTTTTAAATCAAATGAAAGTCAAACACCTTCAAACAAATCTTTCGAATCAAATGAAAGTCAAATACATTCAAACAAAGCTATTTGAATCAAATGAGAGTCAAATACATTCAAACAAAGCTAATTAAATCAAATTAAAGTAAAATACATTCTACAAAGCTAATTGAATCAAATGAAAGTCAAACACATTCAAACAAAGCTTTTTAATCAAATGAGAGTCAAATGCATTCACACAAAGCTAATTAAATCAAATTAAAGTAAAATACATTCTACAAAGCTAATTGAATCAAATGAAAGTCAAACACATTCAAACAAAGCTAATTGAATCAAATGAGAGTCAAATGCATTCACACAAAGCTAATTAAATCAAATTAAAGTAAAATACATTCTACAAAGCTAATTGAATCAAATTAAAAGTCAAACACATTTAAACAAAGCTAATTGAATCAAATGAGAGTCAAATGCATTCACACAAAGCTAATTAAATCAAATAATAGTAAAATACATTCTACAAAGCTAATTGAATCAAATTAAAAGTCAAATACATTTAAACAAAGCCTTTTAAATCAAATGAAAGTCAAACACATTAAAAAAAAGCTTTTTAATTTAAATTAAAATCAAACACATTCAAACAAAGCTATATAAATAAAATGAAAGTGAAATGCATTTTACAAAGCAAATTAAATCAAATGAAAGTCAAACACATTCAAACAAAGCTATTTGAATCTAATGAAAGTAAAATACATTCTACAAAGCTAATTGGATCAAATGAAAACCAAACACATTCAAAAATAGCTATTTAAATCAAATGGAAGTCAAATACATTCTACAAAGCTGATTGAATTAAATGAAAGTCAATAACATTCCTACAAAGCTATTTGAATCAAATGAAAGTCAAATACGTTCTACAAAGCTAACTGTATCAAATGAAAGTCAAACACATTCAAATAAAGTTATTTAAATCAAATGGAAGTGAAATGCATTCTACAAAGCTAATTGAATAAAATGAAAGTTAAACACAATCATAAAACGCTATTTGAATCAAATGAAAGTCAAATACATTCTACGAAGCTAATTGAATCAATGAAAGTCAAACACATTCAAACAAAACTAATTCAATCAAATGAAAGTCTAAAACATTCAAACAAAGCTATTTGAATCAAATGGAAGTCAAATACATTCTACAAAGCTAATTAAATCAAATAAAAGTCAAATACATTCTACAAAGCAAATTGAATCAAATGAAATTCAAACACATTCAAACAAAGCTATTTGAATCAAATGAAAGTTAAATTCATTGTACAAAGCTAATTAAATAAAATGAAAGTCAAACACATTCAAACATCGCTATTTGAATCAAATGAAAGTCAAATACATTCTACAAAGCTAATTGAATTAAATGAAAGTCAAACACATTCAAACAAAGCTAAATGAATCAAATAAAGTTAAACACATTCAAACAAAGCTAATTGAATCATATGAATGTCTAACACATTCAAACAAAGCTAATTGAATCAAATGAAAGTCAAACACATTCAAACAAAGCTATTTGAATCAAATGAAAGTCAAATACATTCTACAAAGCTAATTGATCAAATGAAAGTCAATCACATTCAAACAAAGCTATTTGAATCAAATGAAAGTCAAACACATTCAAACAAAGCTAATTAAATCATATGAAAGTCAAACACATTTAAACAAACCTAATTGAATCAAATGAAAATCAAACATATTCAATCAAAGCTATTTGAATCAAATGAAAGTCAAATACATTCTACAAAACTAATTGAATCAAATGAAAGTTAATCACATTCAAACAAAGCTATTTAAATCAAATGAAATTTAAACACATTCGAACAAAACTATTTGAATCAAATGAAAGTCAAACACATTCAAACAAAGCTTTCGAATCAAATGAAAGTCAAATATATTCTACAAAGCTAATTAAATCAAATGAAAGTCAAACACATTCAAACAAAGCTATTTGAATCAAATGAAAGTCAAATACATTCTACAAAGCTAATTGAATCAAATGAAAGTCAAACACATTCAAACAAAGCTATTTTAATCAAATGAGAGTGAAATAAATTCAAACAAGCTAATTTAATCAAATAAAAGTAAAATACATTCTACAAAGCTAATTGAATCAAATGAAAGTCAAACACATTCAAACAAAGCTTTTTAATTTAAATGAAAGTCAAATACATTCTACAAAGCTAATTGAATCAAATGAAAGTCAAACACATTCAAACAAAGCTATTTGAATCAAATGAAAGTCAAATACATTCTTCAAAGCTAATTGAATCAAATGAAAGTCAAACACTTTCAAACAAAGCTAATTGAATCATATGAAAGTCAAATACATTCTACAAAGCTAATTGAACCAAATGAAAGTCAATAACATTCAAACAAAGCTATTTGAATCAAATGAAAGTCAAATACATTCTACATAGCTATTTGAATCAAATGAAAGTCAAATACATTCTACAAAGCTATTTGAATCAAATGAGAGTCAAATACATTCAAACAAAGCAAATTAAATCAAATAAAAGTAAAAATACATTCTACAAAGCTAATTGAATCAAATGAAAGTCAAACACATTTAAACAAAGCTAATTGAATCAAATGAGAGTCAAATGCATTCACACAAAGCTATTTAAATCAAACTAAAGTAAAATACATTCTACAAAGCTAATTGAATCAAATTAAAAGTCAAACACATTTAAACAAAGCTAATTGAATCAAATAAGAGTCAAATGCATTCACACAAAGCTAATTAAATCAAATAAAAGTAAAATACATTCTACAAAGCTAATTGAATCAAATTAAAAGTCAAACACATTTAAACAAAGCCTTATAAATCAAATGAAAGTCAAACACATTCAAAAAAAGCTTTTTAATTTAAATTAAAATCAAACACATTCAAACAAAGCTATATAAATAAAATGAAAGTGAAATGCATTCTACAAAGCAAATTAAATCAAATGAAAGTCAAACACATTCAAACAAAGCTATTTGAATCTAATGAAATTAAAATACATTCTACAAAGCTAATTGGATCAAATGAAAGTCAAACACATTCAAACAAAGCTATTTAAATCAAATGGAAGTCAAATACATTCTACAAAGCTGAGTGAATTAAATGAAAGTCAATCACATTCTTACAAAGCTATTTGAATCAAATGAACGTCAAATACGTTCTACAAAGCTAATTGTATCAAATGAAATTCAAACACATTCGAACAAAGTTATTTAAATCAAATGGAAGTGAAATGCATTTTACAAAGCTAATTGAATCAAATGAAAGTTAAACACATTCAAACAACGCTATTTGAATCAAATGAAAGTCAAATACATTCTACGAAGCTAATTGAATCAATGAAAGTCAAACACATTCAAACAAAGCTAATTGAATCAAACGAAAGTCAAACATATTCAAACAATGCCTTTTAAATCAAATGAAAGTCAAACACCTTCAAACAAATCTTTCGAATTAAATGAAAGTCAAATACATTCAAACAAAGCTATTTGAATCAAATGAGAGTCAAATACATTCAAACAAAGCTAATTAAATCAAATTAAAGTAAAATACATTCTACAAAGCTAATTGAATCAAATTAAAAGTCAAACATGTTTAAACAAAGCTAATTGAATCAAATGAGAGTAAAATGCATTCACACAAAGCTAATTAAATCAAATAAAAGTAAAATACATTCTACAAAGCTAATTGAATCAAATTAAAAGTCAAACACATTTAAACAAAGCCTTTTAAATCAAATGAAAGTCAAACACATTCAAAAAAAGCTTTTTAATTTAAATTAAAATCAAACACATTCAAACAAAGCATATTAAATCAAATGAAAGTCAAACACATTCAAACAAAGCTATTTGAATCTAATGAAATTAAAATACATTCTACAAAGCTAATTGGATCAAATGAAAGTCAAACACATTCAAACAAAGCTATTTAAATCAAATGGAAGTCAAATACATTCTACATAGCTGAGTGAATTAAATGAAAGTCAATCACATTCCTACAAAGCTATTTGAATCAAATGAACGTCAAATACGTTCTATAAAGCTAATTGTATCAAATGAAAGTCAAACACATTCGAACAAAGTTATTTAAATCAAATGGAAGTGAAATGCATTCTACAAAGCTAATTGAATCAAATGAAAGTTAAACACATTCAAACAACGCTATTTGAATCAAATGAGAGTCAAACACATTCAAACAAAACTAATTGAATCAAATGAAAGTCAAACATATTCAAACAACGCTATTTGAATCAAACGAAAGTCAAATACATTCTACGAAGCTAATTGAATAAATGAAAGTCAAACACATTCAAACAAAACTAATTGAATCAAATGAAAGTCAAACACATTCAAACAATGCCTTTTAAATCAAATGAAAGTCAAACACATTCAAAAAAAGCTTTTTAATTTAAATGAAAGTCAAACACATTCAAACAAAGGAATATAAATCAAATGAAAGTGAAATGTATTCTACAAAGCAAATTGAATCAAAAGAAAGTCAAACACATTCAAACAAAGCTATTTGAATCAAATGAAAGTCAAATACATTCTACAAAGCAAATTGAATCAAATGAAAGTCAAACACATTCATACAAAGCTATTTGAATCAAATGAAAGTCAAATACGTTCTACGAAGCTAATTGAATCAATGAAAGTCAAACATATTCAAACAAAGCTAATTGAATCAAATGAAAGTCAAACACATTCAAACAATGCCTTTTAAATCAAATGAAAGTCAAACACATTCAAACAAATCTTTCGAATCAAATGAAAGTCAAATACATTCTACAAAGCTAATTTAATCAAATAAAAGTCAAATACATTCTAAAAAGCTAATTGAATCAAATGAAAGTCAAACACATTCAAACAAAGCTAATTGAATCAAATGAAAGTCAAACACCTTCAAACAAATCTTTCGAATCAAATGAAAGTCAAATACATTCTACAAAGCTAATTGAATCAAATGAAAGTCAAACACATTCAAACAAAGCTATTTGAATCAAATAAAAAACAAACACATTCAAACAAAGTTATTTAAATCAAATGAAAGTGAAATGCATTCTTCAAAGCTAATTGAATCAAATGAAAGTCAAACACATTCATACAAAGCCTTTCAAATCAAATGAATGTCAAACACATTCAAACAAAGCTATATAAATCAAATGAAAGTGAAATGCAATCTACAAAGCAAATTGAATCAAATGAAAGTCAAACACATTCAAACAAAGCTAATTGAATCAAATGAAAGTCAAACACATTCAAACAAAGCTATTTGAATCAAATGAAAGTCAAATACATTCTACAAAGCTAATTGATCAAATGAAAGTCAATCACATTCAAACAAAGCTATTTGAATCAAATGAAAGTCAAACACATTCAAACAAAGCTAATTGAATCATATGAAAGTCAAACACATTTAAACAAACCTAATTGAATCAAATGAAAATCAAACATATTCAATCAAAGCTATTTGAATCAAATGAAAGTCAAATACATTCTACAAAACTAATTGAATCAAATGAAAGTTAATCACATTCAAACAAAGCTATTTAAATCAAATGAAATTTAAACACATTCGAACAAAACTATTTGAATCAAATGAAAGTCAAACACATTCAAACAAAGCTTTCGAATCAAATGAAAGTCAAATATATTCTACAAAGCTAATTAAATCAAATGAAAGTCAAACACATTCAAACAAAGCTATTTGAATCAAATGAAAGTCAAATACATTCTACAAAGCTAATTGAATCAAATGAAAGTCAAACACATTCAAACAAAGCTATTTTAATCAAATGAGAGTGAAATAAATTCAAACAAGCTAATTTAATCAAATAAAAGTAAAATACATTCTACAAAGCTAATTGAATCAAATGAAAGTCAAACACATTCAAACAAAGCTTTTTAATTTAAATGAAAGTCAAATACATTCTACAAAGCTAATTGAATCAAATGAAAGTCAAACACATTCAAACAAAGCTATTTGAATCAAATGAAAGTCAAATACATTCTTCAAAGCTAATTGAATCAAATGAAAGTCAAACACTTTCAAACAAAGCTAATTGAATCATATGAAAGTCAAATACATTCTACAAAGCTAATTGAACCAAATGAAAGTCAATAACATTCAAACAAAGCTATTTGAATCAAATGAAAGTCAAATACATTCTACATAGCTATTTGAATCAAATGAAAGTCAAATACATTCTACAAAGCTATTTGAATCAAATGAGAGTCAAATACATTCAAACAAAGCAAATTAAATCAAATAAAAGTAAAAGTACATTCTACAAAGCTAATTGAATCAAATGAAAGTCAAACACATTTAAACAAAGCTAATTGAATCAAATGAGAGTCAAATGCATTCACACAAAGCTATTTAAATCAAACTAAAGTAAAATACATTCTACAAAGCTAATTGAATCAAATTAAAAGTCAAACACATTTAAACAAAGCTAATTGAATCAAATAAGAGTCAAATGCATTCACACAAAGCTAATTAAATCAAATAAAAGTAAAATACATTCTACAAAGCTAATTGAATCAAATTAAAAGTCAAACACATTTAAACAAAGCCTTATAAATCAAATGAAAGTCAAACACATTCAAAAAAAGCTTTTTAATTTAAATTAAAATCAAACACATTCAAACAAAGCTATATAAATAAAATGAAAGTGAAATGCATTCTACAAAGCAAATTAAATCAAATGAAAGTCAAACACATTCAAACAAAGCTATTTGAATCTAATGAAATTAAAATACATTCTACAAAGCTAATTGGATCAAATGAAAGTCAAACACATTCAAACAAAGCTATTTAAATCAAATGGAAGTCAAATACATTCTACAAAGCTGAGTGAATTAAATGAAAGTCAATCACATTCTTACAAAGCTATTTGAATCAAATGAACGTCAAATACGTTCTACAAAGCTAATTGTATCAAATGAAATTCAAACACATTCGAACAAAGTTATTTAAATCAAATGGAAGTGAAATGCATTTTACAAAGCTAATTGAATCAAATGAAAGTTAAACACATTCAAACAACGCTATTTGAATCAAATGAAAGTCAAATACATTCTACGAAGCTAATTGAATCAATGAAAGTCAAACACATTCAAACAAAGCTAATTGAATCAAACGAAAGTCAAACATATTCAAACAATGCCTTTTAAATCAAATGAAAGTCAAACACCTTCAAACAAATCTTTCGAATTAAATGAAAGTCAAATACATTCAAACAAAGCTATTTGAATCAAATGAGAGTCAAATACATTCAAACAAAGCTAATTAAATCAAATTAAAGTAAAATACATTCTACAAAGCTAATTGAATCAAATTAAAAGTCAAACATGTTTAAACAAAGCTAATTGAATCAAATGAGAGTAAAATGCATTCACACAAAGCTAATTAAATCAAATAAAAGTAAAATACATTCTACAAAGCTAATTGAATCAAATTAAAAGTCAAACACATTTAAACAAAGCCTTTTAAATCAAATGAAAGTCAAACACATTCAAAAAAAGCTTTTTAATTTAAATTAAAATCAAACACATTCAAACAAAGCATATTAAATCAAATGAAAGTCAAACACATTCAAACAAAGCTATTTGAATCTAATGAAATTAAAATACATTCTACAAAGCTAATTGGATCAAATGAAAGTCAAACACATTCAAACAAAGCTATTTAAATCAAATGGAAGTCAAATACATTCTACATAGCTGAGTGAATTAAATGAAAGTCAATCACATTCCTACAAAGCTATTTGAATCAAATGAACGTCAAATACGTTCTATAAAGCTAATTGTATCAAATGAAAGTCAAACACATTCGAACAAAGTTATTTAAATCAAATGGAAGTGAAATGCATTCTACAAAGCTAATTGAATCAAATGAAAGTTAAACACATTCAAACAACGCTATTTGAATCAAATGAGAGTCAAACACATTCAAACAAAACTAATTGAATCAAATGAAAGTCAAACATATTCAAACAACGCTATTTGAATCAAACGAAAGTCAAATACATTCTACGAAGCTAATTGAATAAATGAAAGTCAAACACATTCAAACAAAACTAATTGAATCAAATGAAAGTCAAACACATTCAAACAATGCCTTTTAAATCAAATGAAAGTCAAACACATTCAAAAAAAGCTTTTTAATTTAAATGAAAGTCAAACACATTCAAACAAAGGAATATAAATCAAATGAAAGTGAAATGTATTCTACAAAGCAAATTGAATCAAAAGAAAGTCAAACACATTCAAACAAAGCTATTTGAATCAAATGAAAGTCAAATACATTCTACAAAGCAAATTGAATCAAATGAAAGTCAAACACATTCATACAAAGCTATTTGAATCAAATGAAAGTCAAATACGTTCTACGAAGCTAATTGAATCAATGAAAGTCAAACATATTCAAACAAAGCTAATTGAATCAAATGAAAGTCAAACACATTCAAACAATGCCTTTTAAATCAAATGAAAGTCAAACACATTCAAACAAATCTTTCGAATCAAATGAAAGTCAAATACATTCTACAAAGCTAATTTAATCAAATAAAAGTCAAATACATTCTAAAAAGCTAATTGAATCAAATGAAAGTCAAACACATTCAAACAAAGCTATTTGAATCAAATAAAAAACAAACACATTCAAACAAAGTTATTTAAATCAAATGAAAGTGAAATGCATTCTTCAAAGCTAATTGAATCAAATGAAAGTCAAACACATTCATACAAAGCCTTTCAAATCAAATGAATGTCAAACACATTCAAACAAAGCTATATAAATCAAATGAAAGTGAAATGCAATCTACAAAGCAAATTGAATCAAATGAAAGTCCAATACATTCTACAAAGCTAATTGAATCAAGTGAAAGTAAAACACTTTCAAACAATGCTACTTAAATCAAATGAAAGTCAAATACATTCTACAAAGCTAATTGAATTAAATGAAAGTCAAACACATTCAAACAAAGCTATTTTAATCAAATGAAAGTCAAACACATTCAAACAAAGCTATTTGAATCAAATGAAAGTCAAATACATTCTACAAAGCTATTTGAATCAAATGAAAGTCAAATACATTCTTCAAATCTATTTGAATCAAATGAGAGTCAAATACATTCAAACAAAGCAAATTAAATCAAATAAAAGTCAGATACATTCTACAAAGCTAATTGAATCAATTGAAAGTCAAACACATTTAAACAAAGCTATTAGAATCAAATAAAAGTCAAATACATTCTACAAAGCTAATTGAATCAAATGAAAGTTAAACACATTCAAACAAAGCTATTTGAATCAAATGAGAGTCATATACATTCTACAAAGCTAATTGAATAATATGAAAGTCAAACACATTCAAACAAAGCCTTTTAACTCAAATGAATGTCAAACACATTAAAAAAAAAGCTTTTAAATTTAAATAAAAGTCAAACACATTCAAACAAAGCTATATAAATCAAATGAAAGTGAAATGCATTCTACAAAGCAAATTGAAACAAATGAAATTAAAACACATTCAAACAAAGCTATTTGAATCAAATGAAAGTCAAATTCATTGTACAAAGCTAATTGAATAAAATGAAAGTCAAACACATTCAAACAACGCTATTTGAATCAAATGAAAGTCAAACACATTCAAACAAAGCTAAATGAATCAAATAAAGTTAAACACATTCAAACAAAGCTAATTGAATCATATGAATGTCAAACACATTCAAACAAAGCTAATTGAATCAAATGAAAGGCAAACACATTCAATCAAAGCTATTTGAATCAAATGAAAGTCAAATACATTCTACAAAGCTAATTGATCAAATGAAAGTCAATCACATTCAAACAAAGATATTTGAATCAAATGAAAGTCAAACACATTCAAACAAAGCTAATTGAATCATATGAAAGTTAAACACATTTAAACAAACCTAATTGAATCAAATGAAAATCAAACATATTCAATCAAAGCTATTTGAATCAAATGAAAGTCAAATACATTCGAACAAAGCTAATTGAATCAAATGAAAGTCAAACACATTCAAACAAAGCTTTCGAATCAAATGAAAGTCAAATGTATTCTACAAAGCTAATTGAATCAAATGAAAGTCAAACACATTCAAACAAAGCTATTTGAATCAAATGAAAGTCAAATACATTCTACGAAGCTAATTGAATCAAATGATAGTCAAACACATTCAAACAAAGCTATTTTAATTAAATGAGAGTGAAATAAATTCAAACAAAGCTAATTTAATCAAATAAAAGTAAAATACATTCTACAAAGCTAATTGAATCAAATGAAAGTCAAACACATTCAAACAAAGCTTTTTAATTTAAATGAAAGTCAAATACATTCTACAAAGCTAATTGAATCAAATGAAAGTCAAACACATTCAAACAAAGCTATTTGAATCAAATGAAAGTCAAATACATTCTTCAAAGCTAATTGAATCAAATGAAAGTCAAACATATTCAAACAAAGTAATTTGATTCAAATGAAAGTTAAATACATTCTACAAAGCTAATTGAATTAAATGAAAGTTAAACACATTCAAGCAAAGCTAAATGAATCAAATGAAAGTCAAACACTTTCAAACAAAGCTAATTGAATCATATGAAAGTCAAATACATTCTACAAAGCTAATTGAACCAAATGAAAGTCAATAACATTCAGACAAAGCTATTTGAATCAAATGAAAGTCAATACATTCTACATAGCTATTTGAATAAAATGAAAGTCAAATACATTCTACAAAGCTATTTGAATCAAATGAGAGTCAAATACATTCAAACAAAGCAAATTAAATCAAATAAAAGTAAAATACATTCTACAAAGCTAATTGAATCAAATGAAAGTCAAACACATTCAAACAAAGCTAATTGAATCAAATGAGAGTCAAATGCATTCACACAAAGCTAATTAAATCAAATTAAAGTAAAATACATTCTACAAAGCAAAGTGAATCAAATTAAAAGTCAAACACATTTAAACAAAGCTAATTGAATCAAATGAGAGTCAAATGCATTCACACAAAGCTAATTAAATCAAATAAAAGTAAAATACATTCTACAAAGCTAATTGAATCAAATTAAAAGTCAAACACATTTAAACAAAGCTAATTGAATCAAATGAGAGTCAAATGCATTCACACAAAGCTAATTAAATCAAATAAAAGTAAAATACATTCTACAAAGCTAATTGAATCAAATTAAAAGTCAAACACATTTAAACAAAGCCTTCTAAATCAAATGAAAGTCAAACACATTCAAAAAAAGCTTTTTAATTTAAATTAAAATCAAACACATTCAAACAAAGCTATATAAATCAAATGAAAGTTAAATGCATTCTACAAAGCAAATTAAATCAAATGAAAGTCAAACACATTCAAACAAAGCTATTTGAATCAAATGAAAGTAAAATACATTCTACAAAGCTAATTGGATCAAATGAAAGTCAAACACATTCAAACGAAGCTATTTAAATCAAATGGAAGTCAAATACATTCTACAAAGCTGATTGAATTAAATGAAAGTCAATCACATTCCTACCAAGCTATTTGAATCAAATGAAAGTCAAATACGTTCTACAAAGCTAATTGTATCAAATGAAAGTCAAACACATTCAAAGAAAGTTATTTAAATCAAATGGAAGTGAAATGCATTCTACAAAACTAATTGAATCAAATGAAAGTTAAACACATTCAAACAACGCTATTTGAATCAAACGAAAGTCAAATACATTCTACGAAGCTAATTGAATCAATGAAAGTCAAACACATTCAAACAAAACTAATTGAATCAAATGAAAGTCAAACACATTCAAACAATGCCTTTTAAATCAAATGAAAGTCAAACACATTCAAAAAAGCTTTTTAATTTAAATGAAAGTCAAACACATTCAAACCAAGGAATATAAATCAAATGAAAGTGAAATGCATTTTACAAAGCAAATTGAATCAAAAGAAAGTCAAACACATTCAAACAAAGCTATTTGAATCAAATGAAAGTCAAATACATTCTACGAAGCTAATTGAATCAATGAAAGTCAAACACATTCAAACAAAGCTAATTGAATCAAATTAAAGTCAAACATATTCAAACAATGCCTTTTAAATCAAATGAAAGTCAAATACATTCAAACAAAGCTATTTGAATCAAATAAGAGTCAAATACATTCAAACAAAGCTAATTAAATCAAATTAAAGTAAAATACATTCTACAAAGCTAATTGAATCAAATGAAAGTTAAACACATTCAAACAAAGCTAATTGAATCAAATGAGAGTCAAATGCATTCACACAAAGCTAATTAAATCAAATTAAAGTAAAATACATTCTACAAAGCTAATTGAATCAAATGAAAGTCAAACACATTCAAACAAAGCTAATTGAATCAAATGAGAGTCAAATGCATTCACACAAAGCTAATTAAATCAAATAAAAGTAAAATACATTCTACAAAGCTAATTGAATCAAATTAAAAGTCAAACACATTTAAACAAAGCCTTTTAAATCAAATGAAAGTCAAACACATTCAAAAAAAGCTTTTTAATTTAAATTAAAATCAAACACATTCAAACAAAGCTATATAAATAAAATGAAAGTGAAATGCATTCTACAAAGCAAATTAAATCAAATGAAACTCAAACACATTCAAACAAAGCTATTTGAATCTAATGAAAGTAAAATACATTCTACAAAGCTAATTGGATCAAATGAAAGTCAAACACATTCAAACAAAGCTATTTAAATCAAATGGAAGTCAAATACATTCTACAAAGCTGATTGAATTAAATGAAAGTCAATAACATTCCTACAAAGCTATTTGAATCAAATGAAAGTCAAATACGTTCTACAAAGCTAATTGTATCAAATGAAAGTCAAACACATTCAAACAAAGTAATTTAAATCAAATGGAAGTGAAATGCATTCAACAAAGCTAATTGAATCAAATGAAAGTTAAACACATTCAAACAACGCTATTTGAATCAAACGAAAGTCAAATACATTCTACGAAGCTAATTGAATCAATGAAAGTCAAACACATTCAAACAAAACTAATTGAATCAAATGAAAGTCAAACACATTCAAACAATGCCTTTTAAATCAAATGAAAGTCAAACACATTCAAAAAAAGCTTTTTAATTTAAATGAAAGTCAAACACATTCAAACAAAGGAATATAAATCAAATGAAAGTGAAATGCATTCTACAAAGCAAATTGAATCAAAAGAAAGTCAAACACATTCAAACAAAGCTTTTTGAATCAAATGAAAGTCAAATAGATTCTACAAAGCAAATAGAATCAAATGAAAGTCAAACACATTCAAACAAAGCTATTTGAATCAAATGAAAGTCAAATACATTCTACGAAGCTAATTGAATCAAATGAAAGTCAAACACATTAAAACAAAGCTATTTTAATCAAATGAGAGTGAAATAAATTCAAACAAAGCTAATTTAATCAAATAAAAGTAAAATACATTCTACAAAGCTAATTGAATCAAATGAAAGTCAAACACATTCAAACAAAGCTTTTTAATTTAAATGAAAGTCAAATACATTCTACAAAGCTAATTGAATCAAATGAAAGTCAAACACATTCAAACAAAGCTATTTGAATCAAATGAAAATCAAATACATTCTTCAAAGCTAATTGAATCAAATGAAAGTAAAACACATTCAAACAAAGTAATTTGATTAAAATGAAAGTTAAATACATTCTACAAAGCTAATTGAATTAAATGAAAGTCAAACACATTCAAGCAAAGCTAAATGAATCAAATGAAAGTCAAACATTTTCAAACAAAGCTAATTGAATCATATGAAAGTCAAATACATTCTACAAAGCTAATTGAACCAAATGAAAGTCAATAACATTCAGACAAAGCTATTTGAATCAAATGAAAGTCAAATACATTCTACATAGCTATTTGAATTAAATGAAAGTCAAATACATTCTACAAAGCTATTTGAATCAAATGAGAGTCAAATACATTCAAACAAAGCAAATTAAATCAAATAAAAGTAAAATACATTCTACAAAGCTAATTGAATCAAATGAAAGTCAAACACATTCAAACAAAGCTAATTGAATCAAATGAGAGTCAAATGCATTCACACAAAGCTAATTAAATCAAATTAAAGTAAAATACATTCTACAAAGCAAATTGAATCAAATTAAAAGTCAAACACATTTAAACAAAGCTAATTGAATCAAATGAGAGTCAAATGCATTCACACAAAGCTAATTAAATCAAATAAAAGTAAAATACATTCTACAAAGCTAATTGAATCAAATTAAAAGTCAAACACATTTAAACAAAGCCTTTTAAATCAAATGAAAGTCAAACACATTCAAACAAAGCTATTTGAATCAAATGAAAGTAAAATACATTCTACAAAGCTAATTGGATCAAATGAAAGTCAAACACATTCAAACGAAGCTATTTAAATCAAATGGAAGTGAAATACATTCTACAAAGCTGATTGAATTAAATGAAAGTCAATCACATTCCTACCAAGCTATTTGAATCAAATGAAAGTCAAATACGTTCTACAAAGCTAATTGTATCAAATGAAAGTCAAACACATTCAAACAAAGTTATTTAAATCAAATGGAAGTGAAATGCATTCTACAAAGCTAATTGAATCAAATGAAAGTTAAACACATTCAAACAACGCTATTTGAATCAAACGAAAGTCAAATACATTCTACGAAGCTAATTGAATCAATGAAAGTCAAACACATTCAAACAAAACTAATTGAATCAAATGAAAGTCAAACACATTCAAAAAAGCTTTTTAATTTAAATGAAAGTCAAACACATTCAAACCAAGGAATATAAATCAAATGAAAGTGAAATGCATTCTACAAAGCAAATTGAATCAAAAGAAAGTCAAACACATTCAAACAAAGCTATTTGAATCAAATGAAAGTCAAATACATTCTACAAAGCTAATTGAATCAATGAAAGTCAAACACATTTAAACAAAGCTAATTGAATCAAATTAAAGTCAAACATATTCAAACAATGCCTTTTAAATCAAATGAAAGTCAAACACCTTCAAACAAATCTTTCGAATCAAATGAAAGTCAAATACATTCAAACAAAGCTATTTGAATCAAATGAGAGTCAAATACATTCAAACAAAGCTAATTAAATCAAATTAAAGTAAAATACATTCTACAAAGCTAATTGAATCAAATGAAAGTAAAACACATTCAAACAAAGCTAATTGAATCAAATGAGAGTCAAATGCATTCACACAAAGCTAATTAAATCAAATTAAAGTAAAATACATTCTACAAAGCTAATTGAATCAAATGAAAGTCAAACACATTCAAACAAAGCTAATTGAATCAAATGAGAGTCAAATGCATTCACACAAAGCTAATTAAATCAAATAAAAGTAAAATACATTCTACAAAGCTAATTGAATCAAATTAAAAGTCAAACACATTTAAACAAAGCCTTTTAAATCAAATGAAAGTCAAACACATTCAAAAAAAGCTTTTTAATTTAAATTAAAATCAAACACATTCAAACAAAGCTATATAAATAAAATGAAAGTGAAATGCATTCTACAAAGCAAATTAAATCAAATGAAAGTCAAACACATTCAAACAAAGCTATTTGAATCTAATGAAAGTAAAATACATTCTACAAAGCTAATTGGATCAAATGAAAGTCAAACACATTCAAACAAAGCTATTTAATTCAAATGGAAGTCAAATACATTCTACAAAGCTGATTGAATTAAATGAAAGTCAATAACATTCCTACAAAGTTATTTGAATCAAATGAAAGTCAAATACGTTCTACAAAGCTAATTGTATCAAATGAAAGTCAAACACATTCAAACAAAGTTATTTAAATCAAATGGAAGTGAAATGCATTCTACAAAGCTAATTGAATCAAATGAAAGTTAAACACATTCAAACAACGCTATTTGAATCAAACGAAAGTCAAATACATTCTACGAAGCTAATTGAATCAATGAAAGTCAAACACATTCAAACAAAACTAATTGAATCAAATGAAAGTCAAACACATTCAAACAATGCCTTTTAAATCAAATTAAAGTCAAACACATTCAAAAAAAGCTTTTTAATTTAAATGAAAGTCAAACACATTCAAACAAAGGAATATAAATCAAATGAAAGTGAAATGCATTCTACAAAGCAAATTGAATCAAAAGAAAGTCAAACACATTCAAACAAAGCTATTTGAATCAAATGAAAGTCAAATACATTCTACAAAGCAAATTGAATCAAATGAAAGTCAAACACATTCAAACAAAGCTATTTGAATCAAATGAAAGTCAAATACATTCTACGAAGCTAATTGAATCAATGAATGTCAAACACATTCAAACAAAGCTAATTGAATAAAATGAAAGTCAAACACATTCAAACAATGCCTTTAAAATCAAATGAAAGTCAAACACATTCAAACAAATCTTTCGAATCAAATGAAAGTCAAATACATTCTACAAAGCTAATTTAATCAAATAAAAGTCAAATACATTATAAAAAGCTAATTGAATCAAATGAAAGTCAAACACATTCAAACAAAGCTAATTGAATCAAATGAAAGTCAAACACCTTCAAACAAATCTTTCGAATCAAATGAAAGTCAAATACATTCTACAAAGCTAATTGAATCAAATGAAAGTCAAACACATTCAAACAAAGCTATTTGAATCAAATAAAAAACAAACACATTCAAACAAAGTTATTTAAATCAAATGAAAGTGAAATGCATTCTACAAAGGTAATTGAATCAAATGAAAGTCAAACACATTCATACAAAGCCTTTTAAATCAAATGAATGTCAAACACATTCAAAAAAAACTTTCTAATTTAAATGAAAGTCAAACACATTCAAACAAAGCTATATAAATCAAATGAAAGTGAAATGCAATCTACAAAGCAAATTGAATCAAATGAAACTCAAACACATTCAAACAAAGCTATATGAATCAAATGAAAGTCAAATACATTCTACAAAGCTAATTGAATCAAGTGAAAGTAAAACACTTTCAAACAATGCTACTTAAATCAAATGAAAGTCAAATACATTCTACAAAGCTAATTGAATTAAATGAAAGTCAAACACATTCAAACAAAGCTATTTCAATCAAATGAAAGTCAAACACATTCAAACAAAGCTATTTGAATCAAATGAAAGTCAAATACATTCTACAAAGCTATTTGAATCAAATGAGAGTCAAATAAATTCAAACAAAGCAAATTAAATCAAATAAAAGTCAAATACATTCTACAAAGCTAATTGAATCAATTGAAAGTCAAACACATTTAAACAAAGCTATTGGAATCAAATAAAAGTCAAATACATTCTACAAAGCTAATTTAATCAAATGAAAGTCAAACACATTCAAACAAAGCTATTTGAATCAAATGAGAGTCATATACATTCTATAAAGCTAATTGAATAATATGAAAGTCAAACACATTCAAACAAAGCCTTTTAAATCAAATGAATGTCAAACACATTAAAAAAAAAGCTTTTAAATTTAAATGAAAGTCAAACACATTCAAACAAAGCTATATAAATCAAATGAAAGTGAAATGCATTCTACAAAGCAAATTGAATCAAAAGAAATTCAAACACATTCAAACAAAGCTATTTGAATCAAATGAAAGTCAAATTCATTGTACAAAGCTAATTGAATAAAATGAAAGTCAAACACATTCAAACAACGCTATTTGAATCAAATGAAAGTCAAATAAATTCTACAAAGCTAATGGAATTAAATGAAAGTCAAACACATTCAAACAAAGCTAAATGAATCAAATAAAGTTAAACACATTCAAACAAAGCTAATTGAATCAAATGAAAGTCAAACACATTCAATCAAAGCTATTTGAATCAAATGAAAGTCAAATACATTCTACAAAGCTAATTGATCAAATGAAAGTCAATCACATTCAAACAAAGCTATTTGAATCAAATGAAAGTCAAACACATTCAAACAAAGCTAATTGAATCATATGAAAGTCAAACACATTTAAACAAACCTAATTGAATCAAATGAAAATCAAACATATTCAATCAAAGCTAATTGAATCAAATGAAAGTCAAATACATTCAACAAAACTAATTGAATCAAATGAAAGTTAATCACATTCAAACAAAGCTATTTAAATCAAATGAAAGTCAAACACATCCGAACAAAGCTAATTGAATCAAATGAAAGTCAAACACATTCAAACAAAGCTTTCGAATCAAATGAAAGTCAAATATATTCTACAAAGCTAATTGAATTAAATGAAAGTCAAACACATTCAAACAAAGCGAATTGAATCAAATGAAAGTGAAATGCATTCTACAAAGCTAATTGAATCAAATGAAAGTCAAACACATTCAAACAAAGCCTTTTAAATCAAATGAATGTCAAACACATTAAAAAAAAGCTTTTAAATTTAAATGAAAGTCAAACACATTCAAACAAAGCTATATAAATCAAATGAAAGTGAAATGCATTCTGCAAAGCAAATTGAATCAAATGAAATTCAAACACATTCAAACAAAGCTATTTGAATCAAATGAAAGTCAAATTCATTGTACAAAGCTAATTGAATAAAATGAAAGTCAAACACATTCAAACAACGCTATTTGAATCAAATGAAAGTCAAATACATTCTACAAAGCTAATGGAATTAAATGAAAGTCAAACACATTCAAACAAAGCTAAATGAATCAAATAAAGTTAAACACATTCAAACAAAGCTAATTGAATCATATGAATGTCAAACACATTCAAACAAAGCTAATTGAATCAAATGAAAGTCAAACACATTCAATCAAAGCTATTTGAATCAAATGAAAGTCAAATACATTCTACAAAGCTAATTGATCAAATGAAAGTCAATCACATTCAAACAAAGCTATTTGAATCAAATGAAAGTCAAACACATTCAAACAAAGCTAATTGAATCATATGAAAGTCAAACACATTTTAACAAACCTAATTGAATCAAATGAAAATCAAACATATTCAATCAAAGCTATTTGAATCAAATGAAAGTCAAATACATTCAACAAAACTAATTGAATCAAATGAAAGTTAATCACATTCAAACAAAGCTATTTAAATTAAATGAAAGTCAAACACATTCGAACAAAGCTAATTGAATCAAATGAAAGTCAAACACATTCAAACAAAGCTTTCGAATCAAATGAAAGTCAAATATATTCTACAAAGCTAATTGAATCAAATGAAAGTCAAACACATTCAAACAAAGCTATTTGAATCAAATGAAAGTCAAATACATTCTACAAAGCTAATTGAATCAAATGAAAGTCAAACACATTCAAACAAAGCTATTTTAATCAAATGAGAGTGAAATAAATTCAAACAAAGCTAATTTAATCAAATAAAAGTAAAATACATTCTACAAAGCTAATTGAATCAAATGAAAGTCAAACACATTCAAACAAAGCTTTTTAATTTAAATGAAAGTCAAATACATTCTACAAAGCTAATTGAATCAAATGAAAGTCAAACACATTCAAACAAAGCTATTTGAATCAAATGAAAGTCAAATACATTCTTCAAAGCTAATTGAATCAAATGAAAGTCAAACACATTCAAACAAAGTAATTTGATTCAAATGAAAGTTAAATACATTCTACAAAGCTAATTGAATTAAATGAAAGTCAAACACATTCAAGCAAAGCTAAATGAATCAAATGAAAGTCAAACACTTTCAACAAAGCTAATTGAATCATATGAAAGTCAAATACATTCTACAAAGCTAATTGAACCAAATGAAAGTCAATAACATTCAAACAAAGCTATTTGAATCAAATGAAAGTCAAATACATTCTACATAGCTATTTGAATCAAATGAAAACTCAAATACATTCTACAAAGCTATTTGAATCAAATGAGAGTCAAATACATTCAAACAAAGCAAATTAAATCAAATAAAAGTCAAATACATTCTACAAAGCTAATTGAATCAATTGAAAGTCAAACACATTTAAACAAAGCTATTGGAATCAAATAAAAGTCAAATACATTCTACAAAGCAAATTGAATCAAATGAAAATCAAACACATTCAAACAAAGCTATTTGAATCAAATGAAAGTCAAATACATTCTACGAATTTAATTTAATCCATGAAAGTCAAACACATTTAAACAAAGCTAATTGAATCAAATGAAAGTCAAACACATTCAAACAATGCCTTTTAAATCAAATGAAAGTCAAACACCTTCAAACAAATCTTTCGAATCAAATGAAAGTCAAATACATTCAAACAAAGCTATTTGAATCAAATTAGAGTCAAATACATTCAAACAAAGCTAATTAAATACAATTAAAGTAAAATACATTCTACAAAGCTAATTGAATCAAATGAAAGTCAAACACATTCAAACAAAGCTAATTGAATCAAATGAGAGTCAAATGCATTCACACAAAGCTAATTAAATCAAATTAAAGTAAAATACATTCTACAAAGCTAATGGAATCAAATGAAAGTCAAACACATTCAAACAAAGCTAATTGAATCAAATGAGAGTCAAATACATTCACACAAAGCTAATTAAATCAAATAAAAGTAAAATACATTCTACAAAGCTAATTGAATCAAATTAAAAGTCAAACACATTTAAACAAAGCTAATTGAATCAAATGAGAGTCAAATGCATTCACACAAAGCTAATTAAATCAAATAAAAGTAAAATACATTCCACAAAGCTAATTGAATCAAATTAAAAGTCAAACACCTTTAAACAAAGCCTTTTAAATCAAATGAAAGTCAAACACATTAAAAAAAGCTTTTTAATTTAAATTAAAATCAAACACATTCAAACAAAGCTATATAAATAAAATGAAAGTGAAATGCATTCTACAAAGCAAATTAAATCAAATGAAAGTCAAACACATTCAAACAAAGCTATTTGAATCTAATGAAAGTAAAATACATTCTACAAAGCTAATTGGATCAAATGAAAGTCAAACACATTCAAACAAAGCTATTTAAATCAAATGGAAGTCAAATACATTCTAAAAAGCTGATTGAATTAAATGAAAGTCAATAACATTCCTACAAAGCTATTTGAATCAAATGAAAGTCAAATATGTTCTAACAAAGCTAATTGTATCAAATGAAAGTCAAACACATTCAAACAACGCTATTTGAATCAAATGAAAGTCAAATACATTCTACGAAGCTAATTGAATCAATGAAAGTCAAACACATTCAAACAAAACTAATTGAATCAAATGAAAGTCAAACACATTCAAACAATGCCTTTTAGATCAAATGAAAGTCAAACACATTCAAAAAAAGCTTTTTAATTTAAATGAAAGTCAAACACATTCAAACAAAGGTATGTATATCAAATGAAAGTGAAATGCATTCTACAAAGCAAATTGAATCAAAAGAAATTCAAACACATTCAAACAAAGCTATTTAAATCAAATGAAAGTCAAATACATTCTACAAAGCTAATTGAATCAAATGAAAGTCAAACACATTCAAGCAAAGCTAAATGAATCAAACGAAAGTCAAATACATCCTACGAAGCTAATTGAATCAATGAAAGTCAAACACATTCAAACAAAGCTAATTGAATCAAATGAAAGTCAAACACATTCAAACAATGCCTTTTAAATAAAATGAAAGTCAAACACCTTCAAACAAATCTTTCGAATCAAATGAAAGTCAAATACATTCTACAAAGCTAATTTAGTCAAATAAAAGTTAAATACATTATAAAAAGCTAATTGAATCAAATGAAAGTCAAACACATTCAAACAACGCTAATTGAATCAAATGAAAGTCAAACACCTTCAAACAAATCTTTCGAATCAAATGAAAGTCAAATACATTCTACAAAGCTAATTGAATCAAATGAAAGTCAAACACATTCAAACAAAGCTATTTGAATCAAATAAAAAACAAACACATTCAAACAAAGTTATTTAAATAAAATAAAAGTGAAATGCATTCTACAAAGCTAATTGAATCAAATGAAAGTCAAACACATTCATACAAAGCCTTTTAAATCAAATGAATGTCAAACACATTCAAAAAAAGATTTTTGAATCAAATGAAAGTCAAACACATTCAAACAAAGCTATATAAATCAAATGAAAGTGAAATGCAATCTACGAGCAAATTGAATCAAATGAAAGTCAAACACATTCAAACAAAGCTATTTGAATCAAATGAAAGTCAAATACATTCTACAAAGCTAATTGAATCAAGTGAAAGTAAAACACTTTCAAACAATGCTACTTGAATCAAATGAAAGTCAAATACATTCTACAAAGCTAATTGAATTAAATGAAAGTCAACCACATTCAAACAAAGCTATTTGAATCTAATGAAAGTCAAACACATTCAAATAAAGCTATTTGAATCAAATGAAAGTCAAATACATTCTACAAAGCTATATGAATCAAATGAAAGTCAAATACATTCTTCAAATCTATTTGAATCAAATGAGAGTCAAATACATTCAAACAAAGCAAATTAAATCAAATAAAATTCAAATACATTCTACAAAGCTAATTGAATCAATTGAAAGTCAAACCATATTTAAACAAAGCTATTAGAATCAAATAAAAGTCAAATACATTCTACAAAGCTAATTGAATCAAATGAAAGTCAAACACATTCAAACAAAGCTATTTGAATCAAATGAGAGTCATATACATTCTACAAAGCTAATTGAATAATATGAAAGTCAAACACATTCAAACAAAGCCTTTTAAATCAAATGAATGTCAAACACATTAAAAAAAAAGCTTTTTAATTTAAATGAAAGTTAAACACATTCAAACAAAGCTATATAAATCAAATGAAAGTGAAATGCATTCCACAAAGCAAATTGAATCAAATGAAATTCAAACACATTCAAACAAAGCTATTTGAATCAAATGAAAGTCAAATTCATTGTACAAAGCTAATTGAATAAAATGAAAGTCAAACACATTCAAACAACGCTATTTGAATCAAATGAAAGTCAAATACATTCTACAAAGCTAAATAAATTAAATGAAAGTCAAACACATTCAAACAAAGCTAAATGAATCAAATAAAGTTAAACACATTCAAACAAAGCTAATTGAATCATATGAATGTCAAACACATTCAAACAAAGCTAATTGAATCAAATGAAAGTCAAACACATTCAAACAAAGCTTTTTAATTTAAATGAAAGTCAAATACATTCTACAAAGCTAATTGAATCAAATAAAAGTCAAACACATTCAAACAAAGCTATTTAAATCAAATGAAAGTCAAATACATTCTACAAAGCTAATTGAATCAAGTGAAAGTCAAACACATTCAAACAAAGTTATTTGATTCAAATGAAAATTAAATACATTGTACAAAGCTAATTGAATCAAATGAAAGTCAAACATTCAAACAAATCTTTCGAAACAAATGAAAGTCAAATACATTCTACAAAGCTAATTGAATCAAATGAAAGTCAAACACATTCAAACAAAGCTAAAAATGAAAGTCAAATACATTCTACAAAGCTAATTGAATCAAATGAAAGTCAAACACATTCAACAAAGCTAAATGAATCAAAAAAGTCAAACACTTTCAAACAAAGCTAATTGAATCATATGAAAGTCAAATACATTCTACAAAGCTAATTGAATCAAATGAAAGTCAAACATTCAAACAAAGCTATTTGAATCAAATGAAAGTCAAATACATTCTTCGAAGCTAATTGAATCAATGAAAGTAAAACACTTTCAAACAATGCTACTTGAATCAAATGAAAGTCAAATACATTCTACAAAGCTAATTGAATTAAATGAAAGTCAAACACATTCAAACAAAGCTATTTGAATCTAATGAAAGTCAAACACATTCAAACAAAGCTATTTGAATCAAATGAAAGTCAAATACATTCTACAAAGCTATATTGAATCAAATGAAAGTCAAATACATTCTTCAAATCTATTTGAATCAAATGAAAGCAAATACATTCAAACAAAGCAAATTAAATCAAATAAAATTCAAATACATTCTACAAAGCTAATTGAATCAATTGAAAGTTAAACCATATTTAAACAAAGCTATTAGAATCAAATAAAAGTCAAATACATTCTACAAAGCTAATTGAATCAAATGAAAGTCAAACACATTCAAACAAAGCTATTTGAATCAAATGAGAGTCATATACATTCTACAAAGCTAATTGAATAATATAAAAGTCAAACACCATTCAAACAAAGCCTTTTAAATCAAATGAATGTCAAACACATTAAAAAAAAAGCTTTTTAATTTAAATGAAAGTTAAACACATTCAAACAAAGCTATATAAATCAAATGAAAGTGAAATGCATTCTACAAAGCAAATTGAATCAAATGAAATTCAAACACATTCAAACAAAGGTATTTGAATCAAATGAAAGTCAAATTCATTGTACAAAGCTAATTGAATAAAATGAAAGTCAAACACATTCAAACAACGCTATTTGAATCAAATGAAAGTCAAATACATTCTACAAAGCTAATTAAATTAAGTGAAAGTCAAACACATTCAAACAAAGCTAAATGAATCAAATAAAGTTAAACACATTCAAACAAAGCTAATTGAATCATATGAATGTCAAACACATTCAAACAAAGCTAATTGAATCAAATGAAAGTCAAACACATTCAATCAAAGCTATTTGAACCAAATGAAAGTCAAATACATTCTACAAAGCTAATTGATCAAATGAAAGTCAATCTCATTCAAACAAAGCTATTTGAATCAAATGAAAGTCAAACACATTCAAACAAAGCTAATTGAATCATATGAAAGTCAAACACATTTAAACAAACCTAATTGAATCAAATGAAAATCAAACATATTCAATCAAAGCTATTTGAATCAAATGAAAGTCAAATACATTCTACAAAACTAATTGAATCAAATGAAAGTTAATCACATTCAAACAAAGCTATTTAAATTAAATGAAAGTCAAACACATTCGAACAAAGCTAATTGAATCAAATGAAAGTCAATCACATTCAAACAAAGCTTTCGAATCAAATGAAAGTCAAATATATTCTACAAAGCTAATTGAATCAAATGAAAGTCAAACACATTCAAACAAAGCTATTTGAATCAAATGAAAGTCAAATACATTCTACAAAGCTAATTGAATCATATGAATGTCAAACACATTCAAACAAAGCTAATTGAATCAAATGAAAGTCAAACACATTCAATCAAAGCTATTTGAACCAAATGAAAGTCAAATACATTCTACAAAGCTAATTGATCAAATGAAAGTCAATCTCATTCAAACAAAGCTATTTGAATCAAATGAAAGTCAAACACATTCAAACAAAGCTAATTGAATCATATGAAAGTCAAACACATTTAAACAAACCTAATTGAATCAAATGAAAATCAAACATATTCAATCAAAGCTATTTGAATCAAATGAAAGTCAAATACATTCTACAAAACTAATTGAATCAAATGAAAGTTAATCACATTCAAACAAAGCTATTTAAATTAAATGAAAGTCAAACACATTCGAACAAAGCTAATTGAATCAAATGAAAGTCAAACACATTCAAACAAAGCTTTCGAATCAAATGAAAGTCAAATATATTCTACAAAGCTAATTGAATCAAATGAAAGTCAAACACATTCAAACAAAGCTATTTGAATCAAATGAAAGTCAAATACATTCTACAAAGCTAATTGAATCAAATGAAAGTCAAACACATTCAAACAAAGCTATTTGAATCAAATGAGAGTGAAATAAATTCAAACAAAGCTAATTTAATCAAATAAAAGTAAAATACATTCTACAAAGCTAATTGAATCAAATGAAAGTCAAACACATTCAAACAAAGCTTTTTAATTTAAATGAAAGTCAAATACATTCTACAAAGCTAATTGAATCAAATGAAAGTCAAACACATTCAAACAAAGCTATTTAAATCAAATGAAAGTCAAATACATTCTACAAAGCTAATTGAATCAAATGAAATTCAAACACATTCAAACAAAGTTATTTGATTCAAATGAAAATTAAATACATTGTACAAAGCTAATTGAATTAAATGAAAGTGAAACATATTCAAGCAAAGCTAAATGAATCAAACGAAAGTCAAACACTTTCAAACAAAGCTAATTGAATCATATGAAAGTCAAATACATTCTACAAAGCTAATTGAATCAAATGAAAGTCAATAACATTCAAACAAAGCTATTTGAATCAAATGAAAGTCAAATACATTCTACGAAGCTAATTGAATCAAGTGAAAGTAAAACACTTTCAAACAATGCTACTTGAATCAAATGAAAGTCAAATACATTCTACAAAGCTAATTGAATTAAATGAAAGTCAAACACATTCAAACAAAGCTATTTGAATCTAATGAAAGTCAAACACATTCAAACAAAGCTATTTGAATCTAATGAAAGTCAAATACATTCTACTAAGCTAATTGAATCAAATGAAAGTCAAACACATTCAAACAAAGCTATTTGAATCAAATGAAAGTCAAATACATTCTACAAAGCTAATTGAATCAAATGAATGTCAAACACATTCAAACAAAGCTATTTGAATCAAATGAGAGTGAAATAAATTCAAACAAAGCTAATTTAATCAAATAAAAGTAAAATACATTCTACAAAGCTAATTGAATCAAATGAAAGTCAAACACATTCAAACAAAGCTTTTTAATTTAAATGAAAGTCAAATACATTCTACAAAGCTAATTGAATCAAATGAAAGTCAAACACATTCAAACAAAGCTATTTAAATCAAATGAAAGTCAAATACATTCTACAAAGCTAATTGAATCAAATGAAATTCAAACACATTCAAACAAAGTTATTTGATTCAAATGAAAATTAAATACATTGTACAAAGCTAATTGAATTAAATGAAAGTCAAACACATTCAAGCAAAGCTAAATGAATCAAACGAAAGTCAAACACTTTCAAACAAAGCTAATTGAATCATATGAAAGTCAAATACATTCTACAAAGCTAATTGAATCAAATGAAAGTCAATAACATTCAAACAAAGCTATTTGAATCAAATGAAAGTCAAATACATTCTACGAAGCTAATTGAATCAAGTGAAAGTAAAACACTTTCAAACAATGCTACTTGAATCAAATGAAAGTCAAATACATTCTACAAAGCTAATTGAATTAAATGAAAGTCAAACACATTCAAACAAAGCTATTTGAATCTAATGAAAGTCAAACACATTCAAACAAAGCTATTTGAATCTAATGAAAGTCATATACATTCTACAAAGCTATATGAATCAAATGAAAGTCAAATACATTCTTCAAATCTATTTGAATCAAATGAGAGTCAAATACATTCAAACAAAGAAAATTAAATCAAATAAAATTCAAATACATTCTACAAAGCTAATTGAATCAATTAAAAGTCAAACCATATTTAAACCAAGCTATTAGAATCAAATAAAAGTCAAATACATTCTACAAAGCTAATTGAATCAAATGAAAGTCAAACACATTCAAACAAAGCTATTTGAATCAAATGAGAGTCATATACATTCTACAAAGCTAATTGAATAATATGAAAGTCAAACACATTCAAACAAAGCCTTTAAAATCAAATGAATGTCAAACACATTAAAAAAAAAGCTTTTTAATTTAAATGAAAGTTAAACACATTCAAACAAAGCTATATAAATCAAATGAAAGTGAAATGCATTCTACAAAGAAAATTGAATCAAATGAAATTCAAACACATTCAAACAAAGGTATTTGAATCAAATGAAAGTCAAATTCATTGTACAAAGCTAATTGAATAAAATGAAAGTCAAACACATTCAAACAACGCTATTTGAATCAAATGAAAGTCAAATACATTCTACAAAGCTAATTAAATTAAATGAAAGTCAAACACATTCAAACAAAGCTAAATGAATCAAATAAATTTAAACACATTCAAACAAAGCTAATTGAATCATATGAATGTCAAACACATTCAAACAAAGCTAATTAAATCAAATGAAAGTCAAACACATTCAATCAAAGCTATTTGAACCAAATGAAAGTCAAATACATTCTACAAAGCTAATTGATTAAATGAAAGTCAATCTCATTCAAACAAAGCTATTTGAATCAAATGAAAGTCAAACACATTCAAACAAAGCTAATTGAATCATATGAAAGTCAAACACATTTAAACAAACCTAATTGAATCAAATGAAAATCAAACATATTCAATCAAAGCTATTTGAATCAAATGAAAGTCAAATACATTCTACAAAACTAATTGAATCAAATGAAAGTTAATCACATTCAAACAAAGCTATTTAAATTAAATGAAAGTCAAACACATTCGAACAAAGCTAATTGAATCAAATGAAAGTCAAACACATTCAAACAAAGCTTTCGAATCAAATGAAAGTCAAATATATTCTACAAAGCTAATTGAATCAAATGAAAGTCAAACACATTCAAACAAAGCTATTTGAATCAAATGAAAGTCAAATACATTCTACAAAGCTAATTGAATCGAATGAAAGTCAAACACATTCAAACAAAGCTATTTGAATCAAATGAGAGTGAAATAAATTCAAACAAAGCTAATTTAATCAAATAAAAGTAAAATACATTCTACAAAGCTAATTGAATCAAATGAAAGTCAAACACATTCAAACAAAGCTTTTTAATTTAAATGAAAGTCAAACACATTCAAACAAAGGTATATAAATCAAATGAAAGTGAAATGCATTCTACAAAGCAAATTGAATCAAAAGAAAGTCAAACACATTCAAACAAAGCTATTTGAATCAAATGAAAGTCAAATACATTCTACAAAGCAAATTGAATCAAATTAAAGTCAAACACATTCTACGAAGCTAATTGAATCAATGAAAGTCAAACACATTCAAACAAAGCTAATTGAATCAAATGAAAGTCAAACACATTCAAACAATGCCTTTTAAATCAAATGAAAGTCAAACACCTTCAAACAAATCTTTCGAAACTAATGAAAGTCAAATACATTCTACAAAGCTAATTTAATCAAATAAAAGTCAAATACATTATAAAAAGCTAATTGAATCAAATCAAAGTCAAACACATTCAAACAAAGCTATTTGAATCAAATGAAAGTCAAACACATTCAAACAAAGCTATTTGAATCAAATGAGAGTTAAATAAATTCAAACAAAGCTAATTTAATCAAATAAAAGTAAAATACATTCTACAAAGCTAATTGAATCAAATGAAAGTCAAACACATTCAAACAAAGCTTTTTAATTTAAATGAAAGTCAAATACATTCTACAAAGCTAATTGAATCAAATGAAAGTCAAACACATTCAAACAAAGCTATTTAAATCAAATGAAAGTCAAATACATTCTACAAAGCTAATTGAATCAAATGAAATTCAAACACATTCAAACAAAGTTATTTGATTCAAATGAAAATTAAATACATTGTACAAAGCTAATTGAATTAAATGAAAGTCAAACACATTCAAGCAAAGCTAAATGAATCAAACGAAAGTCAAACACTTTCAAACAAAGCTAATTGAATCATATGAAAGTCAAATACATTCTACAAAGCTAATTGAATCAAATGAAAGTCAATAACATTCAAACAAAGCTATTTGAATCAAATGAAAGTCAAATACATTCTACGAAGCTAATTGAATCAAGTGAAAGTAAAACACTTTCAAACAATGCTACTTGAATCAAATGAAAGTCAAATACATTCTACAAAGCTAATTGAATTAAATGAAAGTCAAACACATTCAAACAAAGCTATTTGAATCTAATGAAAGTCAAACACATTCAAACAAAGCTATTTGAATCTAATGAAAGTCAAACACATTCAAACAAAGCTATTTGAATCTAATGAAAGTCATATACATTCTACAAAGCTATATGAATCAAATGAAAGTCAAATACATTCTTCAAATCTATTTGAATCAAATGAGAGTCAAATACATTCAAACAAAGCAAATTAAATCAAATAAAATTCAAATACATTCTACAAAGCTAATTGAATCAATTAAAAGTCAAACCATATTTAAACCAAGCTATTAGAATCAAATAAAAGTCAAATACATTCTACAAAGCTAATTGAATCAAATGAAAGTCAAACACATTCAAACAAAGCTATTTGAATCAAATGAGAGTCATATACATTCTACAAAGCTAATTGAATAATATGAAAGTCAAACACATTCAAACAAAGCCTTTAAAATCAAATGAATGTCAAACACATTAAAAAAAAAGCTTTTTAATTTAAATGAAAGTTAAACACATTCAAACAAAGCTATATAAATCAAATGAAAGTGAAATGCATTCTACAAAGAAAATTGAATCAAATGAAATTCAAACACATTCAAACAAAGGTATTTGAATCAAATGAAAGTCAAATTCATTGTACAAAGCTAATTGAATAAAATGAAAGTCAAACACATTCAAACAACGCTATTTGAATCAAATGAAAGTCAAATACATTCTACAAAGCTAATTAAATTAAATGAAAGTCAAACACATTCAAACAAAGCTAAATGAATCAAATAAATTTAAACACATTCAAACAAAGCTAATTGAATCATATGAATGTCAAACACATTCAAACAAAGCTAATTGAATCAAATGAAAGTCAAACACATTCAATCAAAGCTATTTGAACCAAATGAAAGTCAAATACATTCTACAAAGCTAATTGATTAAATGAAAGTCAATCTCATTCAAACAAAGCTATTTGAATCAAATGAAAGTCAAACACATTCAAACAAAGCTAATTGAATCATATGAAAGTCAAACACATTTAAACAAACCTAATTGAATCAAATGAAAATCAAACATATTCAATCAAAGCTATTTGAATCTAATGAAAGTCAAATACATTCTACAAAACTAATTGAATCAAATGAAAGTTAATCACATTCAAACAAAGCTATTTAAATTAAATGAAAGTCAAACACATTCGAACAAAGCTAATTGAATCAAATGAAAGTCAAACACATTCAAACAAAGCTTTCGAATCAAATGAAAGTCAAATATATTCTACAAAGCTAATTGAATCAAATGAAAGTCAAACACATTCAAACAAAGCTATTTGAATCAAATGAAAGTCAAATACATTCTACAAAGCTAATTGAATCGAATGAAAGTCAAACACATTCAAACAAAGCTATTTGAATCAAATGAGAGTGAAATAAATTCAAACAAAGCTAATTTAATCAAATAAAAGTAAAATACATTCTACAAAGCTAATTGAATCAAATGAAAGTCAAACACATTCAAACAAAGCTTTTTAATTTAAATGAAAGTCAAACACATTCAAACAAAGGTATATAAATCAAATGAAAGTGAAATGCATTCTACAAAGCAAATTGAATCAAAAGAAAGTCAAACACATTCAAACAAAGCTATTTGAATCAAATGAAAGTCAAATACATTCTGCAAAGCAAATTGAATCAAATTAAAGTCAAACACATTCTACGAAGCTAATTGAATCAATGAAAGTCAAACACATTCAAACAAAGCTAATTGAATCAAATGAAAGTCAAACACATTCAAACAATGCCTTTTAAATCAAATGAAAGTCAAACACCTTCAAACAAATCTTTCGAAACTAATGAAAGTCAAATACATTCTACAAAGCTAATTTAATCAAATAAAAGTCAAATACATTATAAAAAGCTAATTGAATCAAATGAAAGTCAAACACATTCAAACAAAGCTATTTGAATCAAATGAGAGTGAAATAAATTCAAACAAAGCTAATTTAATCAAATAAAAGTAAAATACATTCTACAAAGCTAATTGAATCAAATGAAAGTCAAACACATTCAAACAAAGCTTTTTAATTTAAATGAAAGTCAAATACATTCTACAAATCTAATTGAATCAAATGAAAGTCAAACACATTCAAACAAAGCTATTTAAATCAAATGAAAGTCAAATACATTCTACAAAGCTAATTGAATCAAATGAAAGTCAAACACATTCAAACAAAGTTATTTGATTCAAATGAAAATTAAATACATTGTACAAAGCTAATTGAATTAAATGAAAGTCAAACACATTCAAGCAAAGCTAAATGAATCAAACGAAAGTCAAACACTTTCAAACAAAGCTAATTGAATCATATGAAAGTCAAATACATTCTACAAAGCTAATTGAATCAAATGAAAGTCAATAACATTCAAACAAAGCTATTTGAATCAAATGAAAGTCAAATACATTCTACATAGCTATTTGAATCAAATGAAAGTCAAATACATTCTACAAAGCTATTTGAATCAAATGAGAGTCAAATACATTCAAACAAAGCAAATTAAATCAAATAAGAGTCGAATACATTCGACAAAGCTAATTGAATCAAATGATAGTTAAACACATTCAAACAAAGCTATTTGAATGAAATAAAAGTCATATACATTCTACAAAGCTAATTGAATCAAATGAAATTTACACATATTCAAACAAAACTATTTGAATCAAATGAAAGTCAAACACATTCAATCAAAGCTATTTGAATCAAATGAAAGTCAAATACATTCTACAAAGCAAATTGAATCAAATTAAAGTCAAACACATTCTACGAAGCTAATTGAATCAATGAAAGTCAAACACATTCAAACAAAGCTAATTGAATCAAATGAAAGTCAAACACATTCAAACAATGCCTTTTAAATCAAATGAAAGTCAAACACCTTCAAACAAATCTTTCGAAACAAATGAAAGTCAAATACATTCTACAAAGCTAATTTAATCAAATAAAAGTCAAATACATTATAAAAAGCTAATTGAATCAAATGAAAGTAAAACACATTCAAACAAAGCTAATTGAATCAAATGAAAGTCAAACACCTTCAAACAAATCTTTCGAATCAAATGAAAGTCAAATACATTCTACAAAGCTAATTGAATCAAATGAAAGTCAAACACATTCAAACAAAGCTATTTGAATCAAATAAAAAACAAACACATTCAAACAAAGTTATTTAAATCAAATGAAAGTGAAATGCATTCTACAAAGCTAATTGAATCAAATGAAAGTCAAACACATTCATACAAAGCCTTTTAAATCAAATGAATGTCAAACACATTCAAAAAAAGCTTTTTGAATCAAATGAAAGTCAAACACATTCAAACAAAGCTATATAAATCAAATGAAAGTGAAATGCAATCTACAAGGAAATTGAATCAAATGAAAGTCAAACACATTCAAACAAAGCTATTTGAATCAAATGAAAGTCAAATACATTCTACAAAGCTAATTGAATCAAGTGAAAGTAAAACACTTTCAAACAATGCTACTTGAATCAAATGAAAGTGAAATACATTCTACAAAGCTAATTGAATTAAATGAAAGTCAAACACATTCAAACAAAGCTATTTGAATCAAATGTAAGTCAAACACATTCAAACAAAGCTATTTGAATCAAATGAAAGTCAAATACATTCTACAAAGCTATTTGAATCAAATGAAAGTCAAATGTATTCTTCAAATCTATTTGAATCAAATGAGAGTCAAATACATTCAAACAAAGCAAATTAAATCAAATAAAAGTCAAATACATTCTACAAAGCTAATTGAATCAATTGAAAGTCAAACCATATTGAAACAAAGCTATTAGAATCAAATAAAAGTCAAATACATTCTACAAAGCTAATTGAATCAAATGAAAGTCAAACACATTCAAACAAAGCTATTTGAATCAAATGAGAGTCATATACATTCTACAAAGCTAATTGAATAATATGAAAGTCAAACACATTCAAACAAAGCCTTTTAAATCAAATGAATGTCAAACACATTAAAAAAAAAGCTTTTTAATTTAAATGAAAGTTAAACACATTCAAACAAAGCTATATAAATCAAATGAAAGTGAAATGCATTCTACAAAGCAAATTGAATCAAATGAAATTCAAACACATTCAAACAAAGCTATTTGAATCAAATGAAAGTCAAATTCATTGTACAAAGCTAATTGAATAAAATGAAAGTGAAACACATTCAAACAAAGCTATTTGAATCAAATGAAAGTCAAATACATTCAAACAAAGCTAAATGAATCAAATAAAGTTAAACACATTCAAACAAAGCTAATTGAATCATATGAATGTCAAACACATTCAAACAAAGCTAATTGAATCAAATGAAAGTCAAACACATTCAATCAAAGCTATTTGAACCAAATGAAAGTCAAATACATTCTACAAAGCTAATTGATCAAATGAAAGTCAATCTCATTCAAACAAAGCTATTTGAATCAAATGAAAGTCAAACACATTCAAACAAAGCTAATTGAATCATATGAAAGTCAAACACATTTAAACAAACCTAATTGAATCAAATGAAAATCAAACATATTCAATCAAAGCTATTTGAATCAAATGAAACTCAAATACATTCTACAAAACTAATTGAATCAAATGAAAGTTAATCACATTCAAACAAAGCTATTTAAATTAAATGAAAGTCAAACACATTCGAACATAGCTAATTGAATCAAATGAAAGTCAAACACATTCAAACAAAGCTTTCGAATCAAATGAAAGTCAAATATATTCTACAAAGCTAATTGAATCAAATGAAAGTCAAACACATTCAAACAAAGCTATTTGAATCAAATGAAAGTCAAATACATTCTACAAAGCTAATTGAATCAAATGAAAGTCAAACACATTCAAACAAAGCTATTTGAATCAAATGAGAGTGAAATAAATTCAAACAAAGCTAATTTAATCAAATAAAAGTAAAGTACATTCTACAAAGCTAATTGAATCAAATGAAAGTCAAACACATTCAAACAAAGCTTTTGAATTTAAATGAAAGTCAAATACATTCTACAAAGCTAATTGAATCAAATGAAAGTCAAACACATTCAAACAAAGCTATTTAAATCAAATGAAAGTCAAATACATTCTACAAAGCTAATTGAATCAAATGAAAGTCAAACACATTCAAACAAAGTTATTTGATTCAAATGAAAATTAAATACATTGTACAAAGCTAATTGAATTAAATGAAAGTCAAACACATTCAAGCAAAGCTAAATGAATCAAATGAAAGTCAAATGCATTCTACAAAGCTAATTGAATGAAATGAAAGTCAATAACATTTAAACAAAGCTATTTGAATCAAATGAAAGTCAAATACATTCTACATAGCTATTTGAATCAAATGAAAGTCAAATACATTCTACAAAGCTATTTGAATCAAATGAGAGTCAAATACATTCAAACAAAGCAAATTAAATCAAATAAGGGTCGAATACATTCAACAAAGCTAATTGGATCAAATGATAGTCAAACATATTCAAACAAAGCTATTTGAATCTAATGAAAGTAAAATACATTCTACAAAGCTAATTGGATCAAATGAAAGTCAAACACATATTCAAAAAAATCTATTTGAATCAAATGAAAGTCAAACACATTCAATCAAAGCTATTTGAATCAAATGAAAGTCAAATACATTCTACAAAGCTAATTCAATCAAATGAAAGTCAATGACATTCAAACAAAGCTAATTGAATCAAATGAGAGTCAAATGCATTCACAAAAAGATAATTAAATCAAATTAAAGTAAAATACATTCTACAAAGCTAATTGAATCAAATGAAAGTCAAACACATTCAAACAAAGCTAATTGAATCAAATGAGAGTCAAATGCATTCACACAAAGCTAATTAAATCAAATTAAAGTAAAATACATTCTACAAAGCTAATTGAATCAAATTAAAAGTCAAACACATTTAAACAAAGCTAATTGAATCAAATGAGAGTCAAATGCATTCACACAAAGCTAATTAAATCAAATAATAGTAAAATACATTCTACAAAGCTAATTGAATCAAATTAAAAGTCAAATACATTTAAACAAAGCCTTTTAAATCAAATGAAAGTCAAACACATTAAAAAAAAGCTTTTTATTTTAAATTAAAATCAAACACATTCAAACAAAGCTATATAAATAAAATGAAAGTGAAATGCATTTTACAAAGCAAATTAAATCAAATGAAAGTCAAACACATTCAAACAAAGCTATTTGAATCTAATGAAAGTAAAATACATTCTACAAAGCTAATTGGATCAAATGAAAGTCAAACACATTCAAACAAAGCTATTTAAATCAAATGGAAGTCAAATATATTCTACAAAGCTGATTGAATTAAATGAAAGTCAATAACATTCCTACAAAGCTATTTGAATCAAATGAAAGTCAAATACGTTCTACAAAGCTAATTGTATCAAATGAAAGTCAAACACATTCAAACAACGCTATTTGAATCAAATGAAAGTTGATTAGGGGATTTTTATGCACCAATCACCGTCTGACAAGTGGACCAACCAGGTTCCGCCACGTGTCCTTCACGAAGGCCAATAGGAGCCTGCCACGTGTCAATCACAGATACGTCCTCTACGGACCAATTGAGACACGCCACGTGTCCACCCATGCCAAATGGGAAAACCGGCCAACAAGGCCCAATCCAGTCTAGAGGCCCGGTCAGCTCTAGGTTTACCCTAAACCTAGAGAGTGGCACGCTTCTCAAGGCTATAAATACTTAATTAATCCTCATTAATTAAGCAATCATGAAATCAAGCAGAGAAGAACAGAAACATTACGGAACACTAATAACCGGCTAATCTCGCTAACAAAGCAGATTACCAACATTAAACACTCTCACCTAGAGAAGTCTTATTACTTTAATTTCCATATTAATTACTCCTTAATCAGGTACTAACTTGACCGTTGGAGGCGGAGCTCTCAGGAGTCTCCGTTATTTTGCAGGTACAGGCGTCCGGTTCCAGTCTCGGAATTGTAACTCTCCAGCAGGACATCAGAAAACCCCGAAACATTTGGCGCCGTCTGTGGGGAGAGTACTTCAGAGATGGCATCCAAGTCTGTACCGACTCCTGAAGAGAGGCGTCCCCTAGACGACCCTCAAGTTCAGTCGGACCATGATACCGAAAGTGAATTTGAAGTGGAAACTCATACAGCTCCAGACGGGACCCTAAGGGCCCGACGTACCCGTCATACCGAAAGGAGGGAACGGGAGAATCTTCAAACAGGAAGCGAGCTAGCAGGCGCACCGCCTGCTCGGCAACAGCCGACTGATGGGTCTGCTCCCATCACAAGGAACGAACTCATGACCTTCATGAGGGACTTCAAGGGAGAGATTCAAGAGTTGATCAACAAAAAGCCGCCTGCTTCAGTCAAAGAGCAGTCGGCCAAAAAACCTTCCACTTCACTGAAGAGGAAGCCAGTTCAAGGGCGAGAGGCGACTCCTCATCCTAAATCCAAGAAGCGGGAGCCACCTGCCCTTGATTTCACAAAATTCCGTTTTCCTACGGGAAATAGGAAACCGGTTCGTCATATTCAGGCGGACGGGTCAAAGCAAACGTTCACAGATGCTCGGCTACTGCTAGAGCAGAAGAAGAGTGACCGATTGTCAGAGTCGGCTTCTACTTCAAATTTTCAAGACAGTTTGCGAAATGCCTCGATGAGGCATACTCAGTCGTACCATGAGAGTCAGTCAGGCGGCACCTCCCGTCAGTCCGGCTTTCATAGTGCCCAGGCGGTACCAAACTTACCATTTGTGCCGCAACAACAGTATTTTATGCAGCCACCTCCATTTGGTGGACCTGCAGCAAAAAACGTCCAACCTATGGACTGGCAGCTACGGCTGCTTAGACTTGGTGAACAGCCGTCGGCCTTCTCCAAGGAAATTACTGAAGCCGCTCAGCCGGCCAAAGTAAAAAATGTACTAGTAGGCGCCTATGACGGCACTACTAACCCAGAAGACCATCTGATGGCTTTCACCAACCTGATGTACCTTCAAGGGTTGGATGATCCCACTTGGTGCAAGTGTTTCCCAGCTACTCTCAAGGGAATCGCACAGCAATGGTTCGGCAACCTGCCGACTGGTTGTGTAAACAGCTTCAGGACGCTTGCTTACTTATTTGCCTCCAACTTCGCTATGAACATCCCTGCGAAGAAAACGACCCTTGATTTGGGAACAATTCAGCAGGGCGAGAAGGAGGGGCTTCGTTCTTACATCAGGCGGTTCAACCTGATGAGAATACAGATTCAAGGGTTACCGGATGAGGTAGCTTATACTGACTTTTTTAGAGGTCTCAAAGACGGGTCTACCTTCAAATTCGATTTAGTTCGAAAAAGGGTGGCGACTCTTCAAGAGGCCTTGATTGAAGCAGAAGCCTATATACAGGCGACTGATCTGTGTACGATAAAACAGTCGGACGGGAAAAGGTTCGACAAAAGAGAGGGACGACAGAAACAGTCGTCTAGTAAAGATGAGAAAAGAAAAGAGGTCTGGGCGGCTGATTCCTCTAAACAGCCGGCCCAGAAAAAGAAAAAAGAATTCTAACCATACTCCCCGAAGTATGTGTTTAACAAGGATAACCAGTTTATTCTAAAAGAAATAAAGGGACGGTTCTCAATTGAGAAGCCGCTCCCCATGAAGGGTTCTGCAAACAACCGGAACCAAGACAAAATCTGTGCTTATCATGATGACGTTGGTCATCACACCAATGACTGCATCAGTCTCATGCGGTACCTAGACCGCTTGGCTGAGCAAGGTGATCTTGACACTTATGTCAAGAAATCTACGGGGAACACTTCCTCAAAAAAGCAGTCGGCCAAAAAGAATAAACAGGCCGACAGTTCTGATACAGATGATGCAGTCGTCTACACCATTGCAGGCGGCTTCTCAGGAGGCGGCCCCACTATTAGGGGCAACAAAGATAATATAAGGCGGTTAGATGTAAATTCCGTTCACCAAGAACGGCCGTCCAAATATACATTTCCTGAGATTGTCATCACTGAAGAGGATCTAGGAGGGGTAAGGGGGCCGCATGACGACCCTCTCGTTATTGAATGTAAAGTGGCCAACTAGAGAGTTGGCCGAATCCTCATAGATACCGGGAGCTCCTCAGATCTCATCAGCAGCAAATGTCTGTCAAAACTGAAATATCAGACGGACTGCATACATCCGGCCTCCCATCCTTTAATAGGGTTTGGAGGAGGAGTCGTCCACCCACTGGGACGAGTAGATTTACCCATTCGCCTGGGCGAAAAAGGGGAAGGACGACACATGGTAGTCCGGTTCCTAGTAGTAGAGGAACTCTCGGCCTACAACATGATTCTGGGTCGACCAACCCTGAATAATTCCAAGGCTGTTATAATCCCGTCTCTTATGCTGCTCAAGTTTGAGAGGGATAATGGAACAGTCGGCTCCCTAAGGGGAGATCAGAGGATGGCCCGAGAGTGCTATCTCTCGGATGTCAAGCCCACTGTTATGGCCACTGGGTCAAGTGGAGAAAAAACTGACCTTGACAATGTCAAGGAGAGTGCGCCTGTTCAAGAAACAGGCGACAAAAGAGAAAGGCGTCCCCGACAGAGTCCGCAAGAAAAGCAAGGAAATAGCAATCATTGGCAGAGGAGCGGCCGGATGAGTACCGCCCTCAGCCGGCTGGTGAGCATGCGGATCTTATCTTAGACGACTCACGTCCTGACCGAACAGTCAAAGTTGGGACGACTGCTCTGAGAAACCTTGGTGACGACTTTCACAATCTATTGAAAGAATACAAGGACATCTTTGCATTTGAAGTCCATGAAATGCCAGGCATTAGTCCTGATCTGGCAGTATATAAACTCGCTGTGGATCCGAAAAAGAAGCCGGTACGGCAAAAGAAGCGGAACCATGGCGAAGAAAGAAGTCAGGCGGCAGCCGCCGAAGTTAAAAAATTACTTGATGCAGGGTTCATTCGGCAATGTTACTTCCCAGACTGGGTTGCAAATGTGGTGCTTGTTAAAAAGCCGAATGGCACCTGGCGAATGTGTGTAGACTACACAGACTTAAACAAGGCGTGCCCCAAAGACAGTTACCCTCTGCCTAAAATTGATAACCTGGTCGACTCAACAGCCGGCCATGCCTTGATGAGTTTTATGGACGCCTATTCTGGTTTCCATTAAATTCCTTTATGGAAGAAAGATCAGGAGAAGACGGCCTTCGTCACAGATCAGGGATTATACTGTTACACGGTCATGCCGTTTGGTCTTAAGAATGCCCCGGCTACCTTCCAACGAATGATAAACACAGTGTTCTTTGATCAGATTGGGAGAAACGTCGAGGCATATATTGATGATATGATTGTCAAGACTAAACTTCAGAAAGATCATCTGACGAACCTCCGAGAAACGTTCGCCACACTCAGGCGGCACCATGTCATGCTCAATCCCAAGAAATGTGTATTTGGAGTTGAGTCTGGGAAATTTCTCGGATTCCTTATCAATCAGAGAGGAATAGAGGCGAACCCTGAGAAGGTACAGGCGGTCATTGACATGCAGTCGCCTCGTACCATCCGAGAGGTTCAGAAGTTAACAGGTTGTCTGGCGGCCTTGGGGAGATTCCTAAGCCGATCAGGCGACAAATGCCTATACTTTTTCCAGGCAATTAAGAAAAAGGCAAGGTTTTAATGGGGGCCGGATGCTGAGGCCGCCTTCCAGAAGTTAAAAGTTCACTTCCATTCCTTGCCGAGGCTGGTCAGCCCTTTGCCCAAAGAGGATCTCTACATGTACCTGGCCGTCTCTGATCATGCGTTAAGCGCTGTGCTCCTTGCTGAAAGGGACGGCTGTCAGCTCCCGGTCTACTTTGTCAGTCACATACTGAAAAATGCCGAGTTGAGGTATCCCCTAGTGGAGAAATTTGGTCTTGCACTCTTCATGGCTGTTAAAAAATTGAAGCCCTACTTTTTGGCACATTCAGTCGTCGTGTATACCGACCAACCAATCAAGCGGCCCCTTACCATCATGGAGTCGTCAGGACGAATGATCAAATGGGCCATAGAAATACAGAGCCTCGAAGTTACTTTCGAGCCTAGAAAAGCAGTGAAGGGGCAAGCCTTTGCTGACTTTATTGTAGAGATGACTCGTCCTCTTGACTCTCAAGTTCCAGACCAAGTCTGAAAGGTATATGTGGACGGAAGCTCTACTTCAAATGGTTGTGGAGCAGGCGTTGTATGTCAATCTCCAGAGGGCGACAGGTTCGAGTATGCTTTACGCTTCAGTTTTCAGGCTTCAAACAATGAGGCAGAATATGAAGCTTTACTAGCCGGGATCCGCATGTGCAAGGCGGCAGGGGCAAGAAAAATAGACGCCTGTTCTGATTCACAATTGATAGTGAGTCAGTACAATGGCGAATACGAAGCAACCCATCCGGCCATGATCAAGTATTTACAGGCGGTCCGACAAGCAGTCGGCTCCCTTGAGGATTTCCATCTGATCCAAGTGCCGAGATCAGAAAAACAACCAGGCAGATGCACTGTCAAAATTAGCATCATCCGCCTCCTCCGATACTCCTCGAACTGTTTTTTGGGAAGTAATGGAGAAGAGAAGCATCGAGGAAAACCCTATTGGAATCCTAGACAGAAGCTCAACCTGGATGGATTCAATCAGGGCATATCTGACAAACGGTACACTGCCGGATGATCCTCAACAGGCGGCAGCACTGAAAAAACGAGCCTCCTGTTTTGAAATGATACAGGAAGAACTTCACAAGAGGGGGTACCTTCAACCCTTCTTAAAGTGTGTTACTCCAGAAAAGGGACGAGAGATACTAGATGATCTTCACTCTGGTTTCTGTGCTTCCCATATAGGTGGAAGGATGCTTGCTCAAAGGGCAAGGCGGCAGGGCTACTTTTGGCCTACTTTGGAAGCAGATGCAATGGAGATGGTGAAAAAATGTGACAAGTGCCAAAGGTTTGGCAAATTAATTCACCGTCCGGCTACTGACCTCACTACCATTCACAGCCCACTACCGTTTGTTAAGTGGGGCATGGACATTCTGGGTCCATATACGCCTGCTACAGGCGGCATAAGGTATATACTTGTTGCCGTTGACTACTTCACTAAATGGGTAGAGGCGGAGGCTGTAAAGGGAATCAAGACGAAAGATGTAATTTCATTCATTTGGAAAAACGTCATCACTCGGTTCGGGGTTCCCATGTCTATGGTTTTTGATAATGGTCCCCAATTTGAGACGCCTGTTCTCAAAAGCTGGTTGGGAGACCAAGGAATTGCACACTACTTTGCATCTGTCGGCCGTCCACAAGCAAACGGCCAGGTAGAAGCCTTTAATAAAATCATCTCAGACAGTCTCAAGAAAAAGATTGAACGGGCAGGCGGCCTATGGGCGGATGAACTACCACATGTTCTCTGGGCCATTAGGACGACTGAAAAAGGGGCGACAGGAGAAACTCCATTCCTCCTAACTTATGGTGCAGAAGTTGTTCTTCCAATAGAACACTACGAGCCGACTCTTCGAGTAATGCTGTATGACGAAGAGGCAAACTGGGAAGCCATGCGCCTGGCATTAGACTCACTTCCTGAAAAGAGGGGCAATGTTGTTTTGCGCCATGAGGTCTATCGCCTGAGAATGACTAGATCATATAACAAAAAAGTACACAGGCGTCCACTCAAAGTAGGGGACTTTGTACTTAGAAAAATGGAAGCAGTTGGTAGGGCTAATGAGTCTGGCAAACTAACTCCCAACTGGGAAGGACCCTACCGAATCTATGAGGAAGTCAGGGACGGTACCTACCGTCTGGAAACACCAGACGGACAACCGTTGCCTCGAACTTGGAATGTAGATAACCTTAAAAAATATTTCTTCTGAAAGATGTAAAGTAAAGAGCTACTTAATAAAGTTTGCACTTACTATTCAATTTTTGTATTACGAGGGGCATGCCGTCTGTACCTTTACAGTCGGCTACTCTCCATTGAGTTTTTTCACTCTATCTTCAGAGGGGCATGCCGTCTGTACCTTTACAGTCGGCTACTCTCCATTTGAGTTTTTCACTCAATCTTCAGAGGGGCATGCCGTCTGTTCCTTTTCAGTCGGCTACTCTCCATTGAGTATTTTACTCACAATACTTAGCTAAAAAGATTAGGGCTTGGCCGACCCTGTGCCTAACAGGCGGCTACCCTTCTTTTACTTAGCACCTACGTTCACCAAGAACTTACCAAGGCCACCGGCCGAATGATCAGACCAGGCGCCAAGCCACCTGATCAAATCTACAAAACTAATACGACTTGTCCCAACGTCATAGCAGGCGTCCGACGGCATCCCTCCGGATGAAATTCGTCGCAGAGAGCAGCTCCCTTTTGGGTGGAACATTGTTCTATAAACTAATTACACGGCACCTATACGACTGTCCCCAAGGGCAACCACGTAGCCGTTTTTGAGACAAGGATAACTCTATCACTAACCAAACCAGTGGTAGCAGTTGACATCTGAGTCAGATGACCGCCTGTATTACTTGGGATAAATGCAGGGGGGTACCTATTGAGTTAATAGCCAACAAACATTGGCGAATCAAGGGGTCTAGCCGGCCTACGCCGCCTGGTACCTCTACTTCTCAAACAAAAGTGACGGTGACTGAGTAACTCCTATGTTAACTTAATAGTCACTCAAACTTAGTATGGAGCCTAAAAGGTATGAGTCGTCCACCTGTTTTTAATAAACAGGGGCTCTCAACCACTACTCTTGCTAGGTTAACAAATTACGAGTTAAAAGCCAACATTGGCAATAAAGGGAAACAACCGGCACCCGCCGCTTGTTATCCTACTTAATTCCTTGGCAATAAATGGCCGACTGATCGTCTATCCTGGAAACAGACCACTAGTCGTCCAGGGGCATAGGCGGCGTACTTACTATTTGTACCTGTCTTAACGTTCGGCCATACACAACAGTCGGTCTAGTGAACAAAGGGATATTAGATATGGAATACTTAGACAAATTTGAATCAAAACAAAAATTTGATTAAAAATAAGCCGGTCATTAAAGACCAGCAGAATATTCAAAACCCCGGCCCCCTGGCCGGGTAATTACAAAGCAAACGGCACGCAGGCCGTGGAAAAAATACTTAAAGCTTAAGAAGGGGGCAGTTCAGTGTTAGCAGCTGCCGCCTGGTCAGCACTCTTCTTGCTGGACTCGGCTTTAGCTGCACCCTCTTTTGATGCCTTACCCCCAAGTGGCACAAGCGCCACAACCGGCTCTTCCTCCTCCTCCAACGTACCTTCCAATGCCTCTTCTTCAGCAGCCGCCAGGATCTGTTGATTATATGTTTCCGAACACTGGCGGTACCTTCTTTCCCATGAGGCAAAGTCGGCACTGGGGAACAGTCGGCCCCAGGTCATGCGCTGGATTTGAGCGGAGTCTTCCACCATCTCCCGGACGAACTCTTTCTTCTCTTGCTCGGCCTTTTCCGAGAGCTCTTGGGTAAGACTCTTCTCTTGGCTCACCAGGCGTTCTTTTACGTTGGCCAAAGATTTCTCCATGGCTTCGTAAGAGTGCATTTTTTGGCGAAGAGGTTTCAGCTCGGCCTTAAGATTTGTGACGGTCGCCTCCAGCTCATCAACCTTCTTTTGGGCCGCCTCTAACTGAGCCCGAACAGCGGCGGTAGCCTGCGCCTGATAATAAAGAAGATCAATGGTCAGTACTTCATTTTGGGCAATTTGAAACATTGCCTTATCACAGTTGGAGGCGGCCATAGCTTTTGCGGCCTTTACCTCTTTGTTTTTTCCGATCAATCGGCTTGCGAAGGCTGTTAACTCGGAGCAGGGCCTAAGTACAAAAAAACAGGCGTCAGTTTCCAAACAAAAAAGATAACAGGCGTCCTGGAACTCAAATACTCAAAAATATGCTAAGTATACCTCAGTAAGGATCCCTGAAATCCCATCAAGGTCAAGGGTGCCGGCACCCCTGACCGCCTCCCTTTCAGATGGAGGAACGACTTTGACCATGGACTTGGCTACCTCAACCAAGTCAAGCCCCTGAGGGCCGGCTGCATCAAGCGTAAGGAAAAAGCAAGTTAGACCTAGTCAAGAAGGAAGCAAATAAGTTTTTACAAGTGATTGTCCATACTTCTAGGCGGCCCCGCCGGGGTTTTAGAAGAAGTGGCCGGCTGCTTCTCAGCCGCCACTGTTTTCCTGGAAGACCCAGGAGAGCTTGCAACAGTCGTCCTCCGGGCCTTGGGGTCCGGCTGTTGCGAGGAAGAAGCCCTTGGAGTGCCCGACTGAAAACAAAAAGAGTTAGTATATGCATAAGACAACTAAAAGAGGAAGAGTTTTCGAAGCCTACCAAGGGTGCCCCCTTGTTGGGGGAGTCGGCATAAGACTGTTGCATGAGAGAGGCCCGCAACATGGCCGCCGCAGTCTTGGATGCTGTTATTTTACTCATGGCGTCAGCTGCAAAAAATAAACAGCAAAGTAAGTAAAGATCCCAAGTAAACAAGGCGTAAAAAAAAAACAGAGTATTTGTCAGGCCGGCTACCTCTAGAGCACCGACTGCTGAGGCCACAGGCGGCCAAAAAGTACTCGTCATAGAGCCACTTGAAGCTCGGGACACAGTTTAGGGGTACTTGTTCTCGTACCCCTGAAGTAGGGTTCACCCTAGTCTCTACTTTGAAGAGTCCTTTGTCTAGGATCTCTCTTTTAGCCTTTGGGGGAACAGGCGGCATGCTGCGGCCGCCTGCGAGAAGAGGCGGATCCCTATTCCACTTGTTAAAACGTTGGTTCAGCTCCGTGTCTGAACCCTCAATGATAAGGAAGGTGTTCCGCCAATCCTTCCATTTGTTCGCCTTACCTCTCGTCATGAGGTAACCCCTATGGCTTGTTAATTGATACCAGCCGGTACCTCCCGACTTAGGGGTCCGGCTGAGATAGTTCATGTGGGCGAAAGCCTCAAAGCTTGGCTCCACCCCGTACATTTCGCACCCGGCCACATAGCCGAGTACGTTTACCCAAGAGTTGGGGGCTAACTGCCATAACCCCAAATCATACCCATCTAAAATCCGCTGAACAGCCGGATGTAATGGGAAGCGCAGTCCAGCTTTGATGGCCGCCACATAGCAGCCAAAGCAGCCGTCATCATAGCTGGTACCAGCCGGCCAGACGACAGTGTCTTCTGGATCCGGCACGAACAGTAAAAATTCCGGGCCCATTCTGTGGTTAGCAATAAAGCTCGCCACGTTGTCTTGCATGGTTGCGATCCGGCCCCGGGGTACCATGCAGTAGTAGGGGGCGTTTTCCTCTCTGTAAGAGGCGGACGGCTCCGCCCAATTGTCCCCCTTCTCAACTGCATGAGAAAGTCTCGCCTCTTGTAGGCGGCTATGTCTTTCTTCTGAGCCTGGAGAACTGTGGCCAGAAGAGCTGGACTCGGACTCGTCCTCTAACGAGTCCGAAGAGGACGACTCCTCCCCTCTCCCAGAGGGGCCCGCCTCCTCTCCCTTAGAAGGAGCAGGAGGAAACTTAGACATGTCAACGGTAAGATGGGAAGGGACCACCTTGGCCCCTCTCTCAGAACTGTCGGCTTGGCAGTCGCCTCGTTTCAATTCTACATCTGGCGCCTGGTCAGATGTTTCACTAAGGAGCACCCTTTGGGAGGAGCCGTCTGAGTTTGATATCATAGCAGTCTTTTTTGTTCTGGCCATCACGTTCTGCATAGACACAGATACAGTCGGACTTTGTATAAAGGGCAAAGATGGGTCCAGAAAAGGGCAGGCGGCACTCCTAGTCCTAGATTCAGCCGTCCCCGGTGACCGGCTGATCACTAACTTAGGTTGTGTCGTGTGCTTCCGTGGTGCCATTTCAAAAAATAAAAAGAAAATTAAGAGCAAGAGAACTGAGTTACCTGAACGAGTGACGGTTGATGAAGTTCTGGAAGTCCGGTGCAGTCGGCTTGTCAGAACAGGCGGTAGGCAAAAAAGGTCCGAAATGTCAGAGCAAGTTCAGGGGTCCGAATGTTCTCGCAAAGTTCTCAAATGTGAAAATGACCGAAGTCAGCACTTCCTTATATAGGCAAGGTGAGAAGGCGAAAGGTCGCTTCCAAATTCAAAATTTGGGCGGGAAAATCTCTCGGCCGTTTGCAAGGTGACACCTGTAGCAGGCCGTCGCCTGTCACCGTGCGACATCTGTCACAGGCGACACGTGACCAGTCACGTGCCACCTGTGAGGGGCAAATGATTAGGGGATTTTTATCCACCAATCACCGTCTGACAAGTGGACCAACCAGGTTCCGCCACGTGTCCTTCACGAAGGCCAATAGGAGCCTGCCACGTGTCAATCACAGATACGTCCTCTACGGACCAATTGAGACACGCCACGTGTCCACCCATGCCAAATGGGAAAACCGGCCAACAAGGCCCAATCCAGTCTAGAGGCCCGGTCAGCTCTAGGTTTACCCTAAACCTAGAGAGTGGCACGCTTCTCAAGGCTATAAATACTTAATTAATCCTCATTAATTAAGCAATCATGAAATCAAGCAGAGAAGAACAGAAACATTACGGAACACTAATAACCGGCTAATCTCGCTAACAAAGCAGATTACCAACATTAAACACTCTCACCTAGAGAAGTCTTATTACTTTAATTTCCATATTAATTACTCCTTAATCAGGTACTAACTTGACCGTTGGAGGCGGAGCTCTCAGGAGTCTCCGTTATTTTGCAGGTACAGGCGTCCGGTTCCAGTCTCGGAATTGTAACTCTCCCGCAGGACATCAGAAAACCCCGAAACAAAAGTCAAATACATTCTACAAAGCTAATTGAATCAATGAAAGTCAAACACATTCAATCAAAACTAATTGAATCAAATGAAAGTCAAACACATTCAAACAATGCCGTTTAGATCAAATGAAAGTCAAACACATTCAAAAAAAGCTTTTTAATTTAAATGAAAGTCAAACACATTCAAACAAAGGTATATAAATCAAATGAAAGTGAAATGCATTCTACAAAGCAAATTGAATCAAAAGAAAGTCAAACACATTCAAACAAAGCTATTTGAATCAAATGAAAGTCAAATACATTCTACAAAGCAAATTGAATCAAATTAAAGTCAAACACATTCAAACAAAGCTATTTGAATCAAATGAAAGTCAAATACATTCTACGAAGCTAATTGAATCAATGAAAGTCAAACACATTCAAACAAAGCTAATTGAATCAAATGAAAGTCAAACACATTCAAACAATGCCTTTTAAATAAAATGAAAGTCAAACACCTTCAAACAAATCTTTCGAATCAAATGAAAGTCAAATACATTCTACAAAGCTAATTTAATCAAATAAAAGTCAAATACATTATAAAAAGCTAATTGAATAAAATGAAAGTCAAACACATTCAAACAAAGCTAATTGAATCAAATGAAAGTCAAACACCTTCAAACAAATCTTTCGAATCAAATGAAAGTCAAATACATTCTACAAAGCTAATTGAATCAAATGAAAGTCAAACACGTTCAAACAAAGCTATTTGAATCAAATAAAAAACAAACACATTCAAACAAAGTTATTCAAATCAAATGAAAGTGAAATGCATTCTACAAAGCTAATTGAATCAAATGAAAGTCAAACACATTCATACAAAGCCTTTTAAATCAAATGAATGTCAAACACATTCAAAAAAAGCTTTTTGAATCAAATGAAAGTCAAACACATTCAAACAAAGCTATATAAATCAAATGAAAGTGAAATGCAATCTACAAGGAAATTGAATCAAATGAAAGTCAAACACATTCAAACAAAGCTATTTGAATCAAATGAAAGTCAAATACATTCTACAATGCTAATTGAATCAAGTGAAAGTAAAACACTTTCAAATAATGCTACTTGAATCAAATGAAAGTCAAATACATTCTACAAAGCTAATTGAATTAAATGAAAGTCAAACACATTCAAACAAAGCTATTTGAATCAAATGAAAGTCAAACACATTCAAACAAAGCTATTTGAATCAAATGAAAGCCAAATACATTCTACAAAGCTATTTGAATCAAATGAAAGTCAAATACATTCTTCAAATCTATTTGAATCAAATGAGAGTCAAATACATTCAAACAAAGCTATTTGAATCAAATGACAGTCAAATACATTCTACAAAGCTAATTGAAACAATTGAAAGTCAAACACATTCAAACAAAGCTATTTAAATCAAATGGATGTCAAATACATTCTACAAAGCTGATTGAATTAAATGAAAGTCAATAACATTCCTACAAAGCTATTTGAATCAAATGAAAGGCAAATACGTTCTACAAAGCTAATTGTATCAAATGAAAGTCAAACACATTCAAACAACGCTATTTGAATCAAATGAAAGTTAAATACATTCTACGAAGCTAATTGAATCAATGAAAGTCAAACACATTCAAACAAAACTAATCGAATCAAATGAAAGTCAAACACATTTAAACAATGCCTTTTAGATCAAATGAAAGTCAAACACATTCAAAAAAAGCTTTTTAATTTAAATGAAAGTCAAACACATTCAAACAAAGGTATATAAATCAAATGAAAGTGAAATGCATTCTACAAAGCAAATTGAATCAAAAGAAAGTCAAACACATTCAAACAAAGCTATTTGAATCAAATGAAAGTCAAATACATTCTACAAAGCAAATTGAATCAAATTAAAGTCAAACACATTCTACGAAGCTAATTGAATCAATGAAAGTCAAACACATTCAAACAAAGCTAATTGAATCAAATGAAAGTCAAACACATTCAAACAATGCCTTTTAAATCAAATGAAAGTCAAACACCTTCAAACAAATCTTTCGAAACTAATGAAAGTCAAATACATTCTACAAAGCTAATTTAATCAAATAAAAGTCAAATACATTATAAAAAGCTAATTGAATCAAATGAAAGTCAAACACATTCAAACAAAGCTAATTGAATCAAATGAAAGTCAAACACCTTCAAACAAATCTTTCGAATCAAATGAAAGTCAAATACATTCTACAAAGCTAATTGAATCAAATGAAAGTCAAACACATTCAAACAAAGCTATTTGAATCAAATAAAAAACAAACACATTCAAACAAAGTTATTTAAATCAAATGAAAGTGAAATGCATTCTACAAAGCTTATTGAATCAAATGAAAGTCAAACACATTCATACAAAGCCTTTTAAATCAAATGAATGTCAAACACATTCAAAAAAAGCTTTTTGAATCAAATGAAAGTCAAATACATTCAAACAAAGCTATATAAATCAAATGAAAGTGAAATGCAATCTACAAGGAAATTAAATCAAATGAAAGTCAAACACATTCAAACAAAGCTATTTGAATCAAATGAAAGTCATATACATTCTACAAAGCTAATTGAATCAAGTGAAAGTAAAACACTTTCAAACAATGCTACTTGAATTAAATGAAAGTCAAATACATTCTACAAAGCTAATTGAATTAAATGAAAGTCAAACACATTCAAACAAAGCTATTTGAATCAAATGAAAGTCAAACACATTCAAACAAAGCTATTTGAATCAAATGAAAGTCAAATACATTCTACAATGCTATTTGAATCAAATGAAAGTCAAATATATTCTTCAAATCTATTTGAATCAAATGAGAGTCAAATACATTCAAACAAAGCAAATTAAATCAAATAAAAACTCAAATACATTCTACAAAGCTAATTGGATCAATTGAAAGTCAAACCATATTTAAACAAAGCTATTAGAATCAAATAAAAGTCAAATACATTCTACAAAGCTAATTGAATCAAATGAAAGTCAAACACATTCAAACAAAGCTATTTGAATCAAATGAGAGTCATATACATTCTACAAAGCTAATTGAATAATATGAAAGTCAAACACATTCAAACAAAGCCTTTTAAATCAAATGAATGTCAAACACATTAAAAAAAAGCTTTTTAATTTAAATGAAAGTTAAACACATTCAAACAAAGCTATATAAATCAAATGAAAGTGAAATGCATTCTACAAAGCAAATTGAATCAAATGAAATTCAAACACATTCAAACAAAGGTATTTGAATCAAATGAAAGTCAAATACATTCTACAGAGCTAATTAAATTAAATGAAAGTCAAACACATTCAACAAAGCTAAATGAATCAAATAAAGTTAAACACATTCAAACAAAGCTAATTGAATCATATGAATGTCAAACACATTCAAACAAAGCTAATTGAATCAAATGAAAGTCAAACACATTCAATCAAAGCTATTTGAACCAAATGAAAGTCAAATACATTCTACAAAGCTAATTGATCAAATGAAAGTCAATCTCATTCAAACAAAGCTATTTGAATCAAATGAAAGTCAAACACATTCAAACAAAGCTAATTGAATCATATGAAAGTCAAACACATTTAAACAAACCTAATTGAATAATATGAAAGTCAAACACATTCAAACAAAGCTATTTAAATTAAATGAAAGTCAAACACATTCGAACAAAGCTAATTGAATCAAATGAAAGTCAAACACATTCAAACAAAGCTTTCGAATCAAATGAAAGTCAAATATATTCTACAAAGCTAATTGAATCAAATGAAAGTCAAACACATTCAAACAAAGCTATTTGAATCAAATGAAAGTCAAATACATTCTACAAAGCTAATTGAATCAAATGAAAGTCAAACACATTCAAACAAAGCTATTTGAATCAAATGAGGGTAAAATAAATTCAAACAAAGCTAATTTAATCAAATAAAAGTAAAGTACATTCTACAAAGCTAATTGAATCAAATGAAAGTCAAACACATTTAAACAAAGCTTTTTAATTTAAATGAAAGTCAAATACATTCTACAAAGCTAATTGAATCAAATGAAAGTCAAATACATTCAAACAAAGCTATTTAAATCAAATGAAAGTCAAATACATTCTACAAAGCTAATTGAATCAAATGAAAGTCAAACACATTCAAGCAAAGCTAAATGAATCAAATGAAAGTCAAACACTTTCAAACAAAGCTAATTGAATCATATGAAAGTCAAATACATTCTACAAAGCTAATTGAATCAAATGAAAGTCAATAACATTCAAACAAAGCTATTTGAATCAAATGAAAGTCAAATACATTCTACATAGCTATTTGAATCAAATGAAAGTCAAATACATTCTACAAAGCTATTTGAATCAAATGAGAGTCAAATACATTCAAACAAAGCAAATTAAACCAAATAAGGGTCGAATACATTCAACAAAGCTAATTGGATCAAATGATAGTCAAACATATTCAAACAAAGCTATTTGAATCTAATGAAAGTAAAATACATTCTACAAAGCTAATTGGATCAAATGAAAGTCAAACACATATTCAAACAAAGCTATTTGAATCAAATGAAAGTCAAACACATTCAATCAAAGCTATTTGAATCAAATGAAAGTCAAATACATTCTACAAAGCTAATTCAATCAAATAAAAGTCAATCACATTCAAACAAAGCTAATTGAATCAAATGAGAGTCAAATGCATTCACACAAAGCTAATTAAATCAAATTAAAGTAAAATACATTCTACAAAGCTAATTGAATCAAATGAAAGTCAAACACATTCAAACAAAGCTAATTGAATCAAATGAGAGTCAAATGCATTCACACAAAGCTAATTAAATCAAATTAAAGTAAAATACATTCTACAAAGCTAATTGAATCAAATTAAAAGTCAAACACATTTAAACAAAGCTAATTGAATCAAATGAGAGTCAAATGCATTCACACAAAGCTAATTAAATCAAATAAAAGTAAAATACATTCTACAAAGCTAATTGAATCAAATTAAAAGTCAAACACATTTAAACAAAGCCTTTTAAATCAAATGAAAATCAAACACATTCAAAAAAAGCTTTTTAATTTGAATTAAAATCATACAAATTCAAACAAAGCTATATAAATCAAATGAAAGTGAAATGCATTCTACAAAGCAAATTAAATCAAATGAAAGTCAAACACATTCAAACAAAGCTATTTGAATCAAATGAAAGTAAAATAAATTCTACAAAGCTAATTGGATCAAATGAAAGTCAAACACATTCAAACAAAGCTATTTAAATCAAATGGAAGTCAAATACATTCTACAAAGCTGATTGATTTAAATGAAAGTCAATCACATTCCTACAAAGCTATTTGAATCAAATGAAAGTCAAATACGTTCTACAAAGCTAATTGTATCAGATGAAAGTCAAACACATTCAAACAACGCTATTAGAATCAAATGAAAGTCAAATACATTCTACAAAGCTAATTGAATCAATGAAAGTTAAACACATTCAATCAAAACTAATTGAATCAAATGAAAGTCAAACACATTCAAACAATGCCGTTTAGATCAAATGAAAGTCAAACACATTCAAAAAAAGCTTTTTAATTTAAATGAAAGTCAAACACATTCAAACAAAGGTATATAAATCAAATGAAAGTGAAATGCATTCTACAAAGCAAATTGAATCAAAAGAAAGTCAAACACATTCAAACAAAGCTATTTGAATCAAATGAAAGTCAAATACATTCTACAAAGCAAATTGAATCAAATTAAAGTCAAACACATTCAAACAAAGCTATTTGAATCAAATGAAAGTCAAATACATTCTACGAAGCTAATTGAATCAATGAAAGTCAAACACATTCAAACAAAGCTAATTGAATCAAATGAGAGTCAAATGCATTCACACAAAGCTAATTAAATCAAATTAAAGTAAAATACATTCTACAAAGCTAATTGAATCAAATGAAAGTCAAACACATTCAAACAAAGCTAATTGAATCAAATGAGAGTCAAATGCATTCACACAAAGCTAATTAAATCAAATTAAAGTAAAATACATTCTACAAAGCTAATTGAATCAAATTAAAAGTCAAACACATTTAAACAAAGCTAATTGAATCAAATGAGAGTCAAATGCATTCACACAAAGCTAATTAAATCAAATAATAGTAAAATACATTCTACAAAGCTAATTGAATCAAATTTAAAGTCAAATACATTTAAACAAAGCCTTTTAAATTAAATGAAAGTCAAACACATTAAAAAAAAGCTTTTTAATTTAAATTAAAATCAAACACATTCAAACAAAGCTATATAAATAAAATGAAAGTGAAATGCATTTTACAAAGCAAATTAAATCAAATGAAAGTCAAACACATTCAAACAAAGCTATTTGAATCTAATGAAAGTAAAATACATTCTACAAAGCTAATTGGATCAAATGAAAGTCAAACACAATCAAACAAAGCTATTTAAATCAAATGGAATCAAATATATTCTACAAAGCCGATTGAATTAAATGAAAGTCAATAACATTCCTACAAAGCTATTTGAATCAAATGAAAGTCAAATACGTTCTACAAAGCTAATTGTATCAGATGAAAGTCAAACACATTCAAACAACGCTATTTGAATCAAATGAAAGTCAAATACATTCTACAAAGCTAATTGAATCAATGAAAGTTAAACATATTCAATCAAAACTAATTGAATCAAATGAAAGTCAAACACATTCAAACAATGCCGTTTAGATCAAATGAAAGTCAAACACATTCAAAAAAAGCTTTTTAATTTAAATGAAAGTCAAACACATTCAAACAAAGGTATATAAATCAAATGAAAGTGAAATGCATTCTACAAAGCAAATTGAATCAAAAGAAAGTCAAACACATTCAAACAAAGCTATTTGAATCAAATGAAAGTCAAATACATTCTACAAAGCAAATTGAATCAAATTAAAGTCAAACACATTCAAACAAAGCTATTTGAATCAAATGAAAGTCAAATACATTCTACGAAGCTAATTGAATCAATGAAAGTCAAACACATTCAAACAAAGCTAATTGAATCAAATGAAAGTCAAACATATTCAAACAATGCCTTTTAAATAAAATGAAAGTCAAACACCTTCAAACAAATCTTTCGAATCAAATGAAAGTCAAATACATTCTACAAAGCTAATTTAATCAAATAAAAGTCAAATAAATTTTAAAAAGCTAATTGAATAAAATGAAAGTCAAACACATTCAAACAAAGCTAATTGAATCAAATGAAAGTCAAACACCTTCAAACAAATCTTTCGAATCAAATGAAAGTCAAATACATTCTACAAAGCTAATTGAATCAAATGAAAGTCAAACACGTTAAAACAAAGCTATTTGAATCAAATAAAAAACAAACACATTCAAACAAAGTTATTCAAATCAAATGAAAGTGAAATGCATTCTACAAATCTAATTGAATCAAATGAAAGTCAAACACATTCATACAAAGCCTTTTAAATCAAATGAATGTCAAACACATTCAAAAAAAGCTTTTTGAATCAAATGAAAGTCAAACACATTCAAACAAAGCTATATAAATCAAATGAAAGTGAAATGCAATCTACAAGGAAATTGAATCAAATGAAAGTCAAACACATTCAAACAAAGCTATTTGAATCAAATGAAAGTCAAATACATTCTACAATGCTAATTGAATCAAATGAAAGTCAAATACATTCTACAAAGCTAATTGAATTAAATGAAAGTCAAACACAATCAAACAAAGCTATTTGAATCAAATGAAAGTCAAACACATTCAAACAAAGCTATTTGAATCAAATGAAACCCAAATACATTCTACAAAGCTAATTGAATCAAATGAAAGTCAAATACATTCTTCAAATCTATTTGAATCAAATGAGAGTCAAATACATTCAAACAAAGCAAATTAAATCAAATAAAAGTCAAATACATTCTACAAAGCTAATTGAATCAATTGAAAGTCAAACCATATTAAAACAAAGCTATTAGAATCAAATAAAAGTCAAATACATTCTACAAAGCTAATTGAATCAAATGAAAGTCAAACACATTCAAACAAAGCTATTTGAATCAAATGAGAGTCATATACATTCTACAAAGCTAATTGAATAATATGAAAGTCAAACACATTCAAACAAAGCCTTTTAAATCAAATGAATGTCAAACACATTAAAAAAAAGCTTTTTAATTTAAATGAAAGTCAAACACATTCAAACAAAGCTATATAAATCAAATGAAAGTGAAATGCATTCTACAAAGCAAATTGAATCAAACGAAATTCAAACACATTCAAACAAAGCTATTTGAATCAAATAAAAGTCAAATTCATTCTACAAAGCTAATTGAATAAAATGAAAGTCAAACACATTCAAACAACGCTATTTGAATCAAATGAAAGTCAAATACATTCTACAAAGCTAATTAAATTAAATGAAAGTCAAACACATTCAAACAACGCTATTTAAATCAAATGAAAGTCAAATACATTCTACAAAGCTAATTAAATTAAATGAAAGTCAAACACATTCAAACAAAGCTAAATGAATCAAATAAAGTTAAACACATTCAAACAAAGCTAATTGAATCATATGGATGTCAAACACATTCAAACAAAGCTAATTGAATCAAATGAAAGTCAAACACATTCAATCAAAGCTATTTGAACCAAATGAAAGTCAAATACATTCTACAAAGCTAATTGATCAAATGAAAGTCAATCTCATTCAAACAAAACTATTTGAATCAAATGAAAGTCAAACACATTCAAACAAAGCTAATTGAATCATATGAAAGTCAAACACATTTAAACAAACCTAACTGAATCAAATGAAAATCAAACATATTCAATCAAAGCTATTTGAATCAAATGAAAGTCAAATACATTCTACAAAACTAATTGAATCAAATGAAAGTTAATCACATTAAAAAAAAGCTATTTAAATTAAATGAAAGTCAAACACATTCGAACAAAGCTAATTGAATCAAATGAAAGTCAAACACATTCAAACAAAGCTTTTGAATCAAATGAAAGTCAAATATATTCTACAAAGCTAATTGAATCAAATGAAAGTCAAACACATTCAAACAAAGCTATTTGAATCAAATGAAAGTCAAACACATTCAAACAAAGCTAATTGAATCATATGAAAGTCAAACACATTTAAACAAACCTAATTGAATCAAATGAAAATCAAACATATTCAATCAAAGCTATTTGAATCAAATGAAAGTCAAATACATTCTACAAAACTAATTGAATCAAATGAAAGTTAATCACATTCAAACAAAGCTATTTAAATTAAATGAAAGTCAAACACATTCGAACAAAGCTAATTGAATCAAATGAAAGTCAAACACATTCAAACAAAGCTTTCGAATCAAATGGAAGTCAAATATATTCTACAAAGCTAATTGAATCAAATGAAAGTCAAACACATTCAAACAAAGCTATTTGAATCAAATGAAAGTGAAATGCATTCTACAAAGCAAATTGAATCAAATGAAATTCAAACACATTCAAACAAAGCTATTTGAATCAAATGAAAGTCAAATTCATTGTACAAAGCTAATTGAATAAAATGAAAGTCAAACACATTCAAACAACGCTATTTGAATCAAATGAAAGTCAAATACATTCTACAAAGCTAATTAAATTAAATGAAAGTCAAACACATTCAAACAACGTTATTTGAATCAAATGAAAGTCAAATACATTCTACAAAGCTAATTAAATTAAATGAAAGTCAAACACATTCAAACAAAGCTAAATGAATCAAATAAAGTTAAACACATTCAAACAAAGCTAATTGAATCATATGAATGTCAAACACATTCAAACAAATCTAATTGAATCAAATGAAAGTCAAACACATTCAATCAAAGCTATTTGAACCAAATGAAAGTCAAATACATTCTACAAAGCTAATTGATCAAATGAAAGTCAATCTCATTCAAACAAAACTATTTGAATCAAATGAAAGTCAAACACATTCAAACAAAGCTAATTGAATCATATGAAAGTCAAACACATTTAAACAAACCTAACTGAATCAAATGAAAATCAAATATATTCAATCAAAGCTATTTGAATCAAATGAAAGTCAAATACATTCTACAAAACTAATTGAATCAAATGAAAGTTAATCACATTCAAAAAAAGCTATTTAAATTAAATGAAAGTCAAACACATTCGAACAAAGCTAATTGAATCAAATGAAAGTCAAACACATTCAAACAAAGCTTTTGAATCAAAGGAAAGTCAAATATATTCTACAAAGCTAATTGAATCAAATGAAAGTCAATTTCATTCAAACAAAGCTATTTGAATCAAATGAAAGTCAAACACATTCAAACACAGCTAATTGAATCATATGAAAGTCAAACACATTTAAACAAACCTAATTGAATCAAATGAAAATCAAACATATTCAATCAAAGCTATTTGAATCAAATGAAAGTCAAATACATTCTACAAAACTAATTGAATCAAATGAAAGTTAATCACATTCAAACAAAGCTACTTAAATTAAATGAAAGTCAAACACATTCGAACAAAGCTATTTGAATCAAATTCAAACAAAGCTTTCGAATCAAATGAAAGTCAAATATATTCTACAAAGCTAATTGAATCAAATGAAAGTCAAACACATTCAAATAAAGCTATTTGAATCAAATGAAAGTCAAACACATTCAAACAAAGCTAATTGAATCATATGAAAGTCAAACACATTTAAACAAACCTAATTGAATCAAATGAAAATCAAACATATTCAATCAAAGCTATTTGAATCAAATGAAAGTCAAATACATTCTACAAAACTAATTGAATCAAATGAAAGTTAATCACATTCAAACAAAGCTATTTAAATTAAATGAAAGTCAAACACATTCGAACAAAGCTAATTGAATCAAATGAAAGTCAATCACATTCAAACAAAGCTTTCGAATCAAATGAAAGTCAAATATATTCTACAAAGCTAATTGAATCAAATGAAAGTCAAACACATTCAAACAAAGCTATTTGAATCAAATGAAAGTCAAATACATTCTACAAAGCTAATTGAATCAAATGAAAGTCAAACACATTCAAACAAAGCTATTTGAATCAAATGAGAGTGAAATAAATTCAAACAAAGCTAATTTAATCAAATAAAAGTAAAGTACATTCTACAAAGCTAATTGAATCAAATGAAAGTCAAACACATTCAAACAAAGCTTTTTAATTTAAATGAAAGTCAAATACATTATACAAAGCTAATTGAATCAAATGAAAGTCAAACACATTCAAACAAAGCTATTTAAATCAAATGAAAGTCAAATACATTCTACAAAGCTAATTGAATCAAATGAAAGTCAAACACATTCAAACAAAGTTATTTGATTCAAATGAAAATTAAATACATTGTACAAAGCTAATTGAATTAAATGAAAGTCAAACACATTCAAGCAAAGCTAAATGAATTAAATGAAAGTCAAACACTTTCAAACAAAGCTAATTGAATCATATGAAAGTCAAATACATTCTACAAAGCTAATTGAATCAAATGAAAGTCAATAACATTCAAACAAAGCTATTTGAATCAAATGAAAGTCAAATACATTCTACATAGCTATTTGAATCAAATGAAAGTCAAATACATTCTACAAAGCTATTTGAATCAAATGAGAGTCAAATACATTCAAACAAAGCAAATTAAATCAAATAAGGGTCGAATACATTCAACAAAGCTTATTGGATCAAATGATAGTCAAACATATTCAAACAAAGCTATTTGAATCTAATGAAAGTAAAATACATTCTACAAAGCTAATTGGATCAAATGAAAGTCAAACACATATTCAAACAAAGCTATTTGAATCAAATGAAAGTCAAACACATTCAATCAAAGCTATTTGAATCAAATGAAAGTCAAATACATTCTACAAAGCTAATTCAATCAAATGAAAGTCAATCACATTGAAACAAAGCTAATTGAATCAAATGAGAGTCAAATGCATTCACACAAAGCTAATTAAATCAAATTAAAGTAAAATACATTCTACAAAGCTAATTGAATCAAATGAAAGTCAAACACATTCAAACAAAGCTAATTGAATCAAATGAGAGTCAAATGCATTCACACAAAGCTAATTAAATCAAATTAAAGTAAAATACATTCTACAAAGCTAATTGAATCAAATTAAAAGTCAATCACATTTAAACAAAGCTAATTGAATCAAACGAGAGTCAAATGCATTCACACAAAGCTAATTAAATCAAATAATAGTAAAATACATTCTACAAAGCTAATTGAATCAAATTAAAAGTCAAATACATTTAAACAAAGCCTTTTAAATCAAATGAAAGTCAAACACATTAAAAAAAAGCTTTTTCATTTAAATTAAAATCAAACACATTCAAACAAAGTTATATAAATAAAATGAAAGTGAAATGCATTTTACAAAGCAAATTAAATCAAATGAAAGTCAAACACATTCAAACAAAGCTATTTGAATCTAATGAAAGTAAAATACATTCTGCAAAGCTAATTGGATCAAATGAAAGTCAAACACAATCGAACAAAGCCATTTAAATCAAATGGAAGTCAAATACATTCTACAAAGCTGATTGAATTAAATGAAAGTCAATAACATTCCTACAAAGCTATTTGAATCAAATGAAAGTCAAATACGTTCTACAAATCTAATTGTATCAAATGAAAGTCAAACACATTCAAACAACGCTATTTGAATCAAATGAAAGTCAAATACATTCTACAAAGCTAATTGAATCAATGAAAGTCAAACACATTCAATCAAAACTAATTGAATCAAATGAAAGTCAAACACATTCAAACAATGCCGTTTAGATCAAATGAAAGTCAAACACATTCAAAAAAAGCTTTTTAATTTAAATGAAAGTCAAACACATTCAAACAAAGGTATATAAATCAAATGAAAGTGAAATGCATTCTACAAAGCAAATTGAATCAAAAGAAAGTCAAAACACATTCAAACAAAGCTGTTTGAATCAAATGAAAGTCAAATACATTCTACGAAGCTAATTGAATCAATGAAAGTCAAACACATTCAAACAAAGCTAATTGAATCAAATGAAAGTCAAACACATTCAAACAATGTCTTTTAAATAAAATGAAAGTCAAACACCTTCAAACAAATCTTACGAATCAAATGAAAGTCAAATACATTCTACAAAGCTAATTTAATCAAATAAAAGTCAAATACATTATAAAAAGCTAATTGAATAAAATGAAAGTCAAACACATTCAAACAAAGCTAATTGAATCAAATGAAAGTCAAACACCTTCAAACAAATCTTTCGAATCAAATGAAAGTCAAATACATTCTACAAAGCTAATTGAATCAAATGAAAGTCAAACACATTCAAACAAAGCTATTTCAATCAAATAAAAAACAAACACATTCAAACAAAGTTATTCAAATCAAATGAAAGTGAAATGCATTCTACAAAGCTAATTGAATCAAATGAAAGTCAAACACATTCATACAAAGCCTTTTAAATCAAATGAATGTCAAACACATTCAAAAAAAGCTTTTTGAATCAAATGAAAGTCAAACACATTCAAACAAAGCTATATAAATCAAATGAAAGTGAAATGCAATCTACAAGGAAATTGAATCAAATGAAAGTCAAACACATTCAAACAAAGCTATTTGAATCAAATGAAAGTCAAATACATTCTACAATGCTAATTGAATCAAGTGAAAGTAAAACACTTTCAAACAATGATACTTGAATCAAATGAAAGTCAAATACATTCTACAAAGCTAATTGAATTAAATGAAAGTCAAACACATTCAAACAAAGCTATTTGAATCAAATGAAAGTCAAACACATTCAAACAAAGCTATTTGAATCAAATGAAAGTCAAATACATTCTACAAAGCTATTTGAATCAAATGAAAGTCAAATACATTCTTCAAATCTATTTGAATCAAATGAGAGTCAAATACATTCAAACAAAGCTATTTGAATCAAATGAGAGTCATATACATTCTGCAAAGCTAATTGAATAATATGAAAGTCAAACACATTCAAACAAAGCCTTTTAAATCAAATGAATGTCAAACACATTAATAACTTTTTAATTTATATGAAAGTCAAACACATTCAAACAAAGCTATATAAATCAAATGAAAGTGAAATGCATTCTACAAAGCAAATTGAATAAAATGAAATTCAAACACATTTAATCAAAGCTATTTGAACCAAATGAAAGTCAAATACATTCTACAAAGCTAATTGATCACATGAAAGTCAATCTCATTCAAACAAAGCTATTTGAATCAAATGAAAGTCAAACACATTCAAACAAAGCTAATTGAATCATATGCAAGTCAAACACATTTAAACAAACCTAATTGAATCAAATGAAAATCAAACATATTCAATCAAAGCTATTTGAATCAAATGAAAGTCAAATACATTCTACAAAACTAATTGAATAAAATGAAAGTTAATCACATTCAAACAAAGCTATTTAAATTAAATGAAAGTCAAACACATTCGAACAAAGCTAATTGAATCAAATGAAAGTCAAACACATTCAAACAAAGCTTTCGAATCAAATGAAAGTCAAATATATTCTACAAATCTAATTGAATCAAATGAAAGTCATACACATTCAAACAAAGCTATTTGAATCAAATGAAAGTCAAATACATTCTACAAAGCTAATTGAATCAAATGAAAGTCAAACACATTCAAACAAAGTTATTTGAATCAAATGAGAGTGAAATAAATTCGAACAAAGCTAATTTAATCAAATAAAAGTAAAGTACATTCTACAAAGCTAATTGAATCAAATGAAAGTCAAACACATTCAAACAAAGCTTTTTAATTTAAATGAAAGTCAAATACATTCTACAAAGCTAATTGAATCAAATGAAAGTAAAACACATTCAAACAAAGCTATTTAAATCAAATGAAAGTCAAATACATTCTACAAAGCTAATTGAATCAAATGAAAGTCAAACACATTCAAACAAAGTTATTTGATTCAAATGAAAATTAAATACATTGTACAAAGCTAATTGAATTAAATGAAAGTCAAACACATTCAAGCAAAGCTAAATGAATTAAATGAAAGTCAAACACTTTCAAACAAAGCTAATTGAATCATATAAAAGTCAAATACATTCTACAAAGCTAATTGAATCAAATGAAAGTCAATACCATTCAAACAAAGCTATTTGAATCAAATGAAAGTCAAATACATTCTACATAGCTATTTGAATCAAATGAAAGTCAAATACATTCTACAAAGCTATTTGAATCAAATGAGAGTCAAATACATTCAAACAAAGCAAATTAAATCAAATAAGGGTCGAATACATTCAACAAAGCTTATTGGATCAAATGATAGTCAAACATATTCAAACAAAGCTATTTGAATCTAATGAAAGTAAAATACATTCTACAAAGCTAATTGGATCAAATGAAAGTTAAAACACATATTCAAACAAAGCTATTTGAATCAAATGAAAGTCAAACACATTCAATCAAAGCTATTTGAATCAAATGAAAGTCAAATACATTCTACAAAGCTAATTCAATCAAATGAAAGTCAATCACATTCAAACAAAGCTAATTGAATCAAATGAGAGTCAAATGCATTCACACAAAGCTAATTAAATCAAATTAAAGTAAAATACATTCTACAAAGCTAATTGAATCAAATGAAAGTCAAACACATTCAAACAAAGCTAACTGAATCAAATGAGAGTCAAATGCATTCACACAAAGCTAATTAAATCAAATTAAAGTAAAATACATTTTACAAAGTTAATTGAATCAAATTAAAAGTCAAACACATTTAAACAAAGCTAATTGAATCAAACGAGAGTCAAATGCATTCACACAAAGCTAATTAAATCAAATAATAGTAAAATACATTCTACAAAGCTAATTGAATCAAATTAAAAGTCAAATACATTTAAACAAAGCCTTTTAAATCAAATGAAAGTCAAACACATTAAAAAAAAGCTTTTTTAATTTAAATTAAAATCAAACACATTCAAACAAAGCTATATAAATAAAATGAAAGTGAAATGCATTTTACAAAGCAAATTAAATCAAATGAAAGTCAAACACATTCAAACAAAGCTATTTGAATCTAATGAAAGAAAAATACATTCTACAAAGCTAATTGGATCAAATGAAAGTCAAACACATTCAAACAAAGCCATTTAAATCAAATGGAAGTCAAATACATTCTACAAAGCTGATTGAATTAAATGAAAGTCAATAACATTCCTACAAAGCTATTTGAATCAAATGAAAGTCAAATACGTTCTACAAAGCTAATTGTATCAAATGAAAAACAAACACATTCAAACAACGCTATTTGAATCAAATGAAAGTCAAATACATTCTACAAAGCTAATTGAATCAATGAAAGTCAAACACATTCAATCAAAACTAATTGAATCAAATGAAAGTCAAACACATTCAAACAATGCCGTTTAAATCAAATGAAAGTCAAACACATTCAAAAAAAGCTTTTTAATTTAAATGAAAGTCAAACACATTCAAACAAAGGTATATAAATCAAATGAAAGTGAAATGCATTCTACAAAGCAAATTGAATCAAAAGAAAGTCAAACACATTCAAACAAAGCTGTTTGAATCAAATGAAAGTCAAATACATACTACGAAGCTAATTGAATCAATGAAAGTCAAACACATTCAAACAAAGCTAATTGAATCAAATGAAAGTCAAACACATTCAAACAATGTCTTTTAAATAAAATGAAAGTCAAACACCTTCAAACAAATCTTTCGAATCAAATGAAAGTTAAATACATTCTACAAAGCTAATTTGATCAAATAAAAGTCAAATACATTATAAAAAGCTAATTGAATAAAATGAAAGTCAAACACATTCAAACAAAGCTAATTGAATCAAATGAAAGTCAAACACCTTCAAACAAATCTTTCGAATCAAATGAAAGTCAAATACATTCTACAAAGCTAATTGAATCAAATGAAAGTCAAACACGTTCAAACAAAGCTATTTGAATCAAATAAAAAACAAACACATTCAAACAAAGTTATTCAAATCAAATGAAAGTGAAATGCATTCTACAAAGCTAATTGAATCAAATGAAAGTCAAACACATTCATACAAAGCCTTTTAAATCAAATGAATGTCAAACACATTCAAAAAAAGCTTTTTGAATCAAATGAAAGTCAAACACATTCAAACAAAGCTATATAAATCAAATGAAAGTGAAATGCAATCTACAAGGAAATTGAATCAATTGGAAGTCAAACACATTCAAACAAAGCTATTTGAATCAAATGAAAGTCAAATACATTCTACAATGCTAATTGAATCAAGTGAAATTAAAACACTTTCAAACAATGATACTTGAATCAAATGAAAGTCAAATACATTCTACAAAGCTAATTGAATTAAATGAAAGTCAAACACATTCAAACAAAGCTATTTGAATCTAATGAAAGTCAAACACATTCAAACAAAGCTATTTGAATCAAATGAAAGTCAAATACATTCTACAAAGCTATTTGAATCAAATGAAAGTCAAATACATTCTTCAAATCTATTTGAATTAAATGAGAGTCAAATACATTCAAACAAAGCAAATTAAATCAAATAAAAGTCAAATACATTCTACAAAGCTAATTGAATCAATTGAAAGTCAAACCATATTAAAACAAAGCTATTAGAATTAAATAAAAGTCAAATACATTCTACAAAGCTAATTGAATCAAATGAAAGTCAAACACATTCAAACAAAGCTATTTGAATCAAATGAGAGTCATATACATTCTGCAAAGCTAATTGAATAATATGAAAGTCAAACACATTCAAACAAAGCCTTTTAAATCAAATGAATGTCAAACACATTAAAAAAAAAGCTTTTTTAATTTAAATGAAAGTCAAACACATTCAAACAAAGCTATATAAATCAAATGAAAGTGAAATGCATTCTACAAAGCAAATTGAATCAAATGAAATTCAAACACATTTAAACAAAGCTATTTGAATCAAATGAAAGTCAAATTCATTGTACAAAGCTAATTGAATAAAATGAAAGTCAAACACATTCAAACAACGCTATTTGAATCAAATGAAAGTCAAATACATTCTACAAAGCTAATTAAATTAAATGAAAGTCAAACACATTCAAACAAAGCTATATGAATCAAATAAAATTAAACACATTCAAACAAAGCTAATTAAATCATATGAATGTCAAACACATTCAAACAAAGCTAATTGAATCAAATGAAAGTCAAACACATTCAATCAAAGCTATTTAAACCAAATGAAAGTCAAATACATTCTACAAAGCTAATTGATCAAATGAAAGTCAATCTCATTCAAACAAAACTATTTGAATCAAATGAAAGTCAAACACATTCAAACAAAGCTAATTGAATCATATGAAAGTCAAACACATTTAAACAAACCTAACTGAATCAAATGAAAATCAAACATATTCAATCAAAGCTATTTGAATCAAATCAAAGTCAAATACATTCTACAAAACTAATTGAATCAAATGAAAGTTAATCACATTCAAAAAAAGCTATTTAAATAAAATGAAAGTCAAACACATTCGAACAAAGCTAATTGAATCAAATGAAAATCAAACACATTCAAACAAAGCTTTTGAATCAAATGAAAGTCAAATATATTCTACAAAGCTAATTGAATCAAATGAAAGTCAAACACATTCAAACAAAGCTATTTGAATCAAATGAAAGTCAAATACATTCTACAAAGCTAATTGAATCAAATGAAAGTCAAACACATTCAAACAAAGCTATTTGAATCAAATGAGAGTGAAATAAATTCAAACAAAGCTAATTTAATCAAATAAAAGTAAAATTCATTCTACAAAGCTAATTGAATCAAATGAAAGTCAAACACATTCAAACAAAGCTTTTTAATTTAAATGAAAGTCAAATACATTCTACAAAGCTAATTGAATCAAATGAAAGTCAAACACATTCAAACAAAGCCTATTTAAATCAAATGAAAGTCAAATACATTCTACAAAGCTAATTGAATCAAATGAAAGTTAAACACATTCAAACAAAGTTATTTTATTCAAATGAAAATTAAATACATTCTACAAAGCTAATTGAATTAAATGAAAGTCAAACACATTCAAGCAAAGCTAAATGAATCAAAATGAAAGTCAAACACTTTCAAACAAAGCTAACTGAATCATATGAAAGTCAAATACATTCTACAAAGCTAATTGAATCAAATGAAAGTCAATAACATTCAAACAAAGCTATTTGAATCAAATGAAAGTCAAATACATTCTACATAGCTATTTGAATCAAATGATAGTCAAATACATTCTACAAAGCTATTTGAATCAAATGAGAGTAAAATACATTCAAACAAAGCAAATTAAATCAAATAAGAGTCGAATACATTCAACAAAGCTAATTGAATCAAATGATAGTTAAAACACATTCAAACAAACCTATTTGAATCAAATGAAAGTCAAACACATTCAAACAAAGCTATGTGAATCAAATGAAAGTCAAATACATTCTACAAAGCTATTTGAATCAAATGAAAGTCAAATACATTCTTAAAATCTATTTTGAATCAAATGAGAGTCAAATACATTCAAAAAAAGCAAATTAAATCAAATTAAAGTCAAATACATTCTACAAAGCTAATTGAATCAAATGAAAGTCAAACACATTCAAACAAAGCTATTTGAATCAAATGAGAGTCATATACATTCTACAAAGCTAATTGAATAATATGAAAGTCAAACACATTCAAAACAAAGCCTTTTAAATCAAATGAATGTCAAACACATTTAAAAAAAAAGCTTTTTAATTTAAATGAAAGCTAAACACATTTCAAACAAAGCTATATAAATCAAATGAAAGTGAAATGCATTCTACAAAGCAAATTTGAATCAAATGAAATTCAAACACATTCAAACAAAGCTATTTGAATCAAATGAAAGTTCAAATACATTGTACAAAGCTAATTGAATAAAATGAAAGTCAAAACACATTTTAAACAACGCTATTTTGAATCAAATGAAAGTCAAATACATTTCTACAAAGCTAATTAAATTAAATGAAAGTCAAAACACATTCAAAACAAAGCTAAATGAATCAATAAAAATTAAACACATTCAAACAAAGCTAATTAAATCATATGAATGTCAAACACATTCAAACAAAGCTAATTGAATCAAATGAAAGTCAAACACATTCAATCAAAGCTATTTGAACCAAATGAAAGTCAAATACATTCTACAAAGCTAATTGATCAAATGAAAGTCAATCTCATTCAAACAAAGCTATTTGAATCAAATGAAAGTCAAACACATTCAAACAAAGCTAATTGAATCATATGAAAGTCAAACACATTTAAACAAACCTAATTGAATCAAATGAAAATCAAACATATTCAATCAAAGCTATTTGAATCAAATGAAAGTCAAATACATTCTACAAAAACTAATTGAATAAAATGAAAGTTAATCACATTCAAACAAAGCTATTAAAAAATGAAAGTCAAACACATTCGAACAAAGCTAATTGAATCAAATGAAAGTCAAACACATTCAAACAAAGCTTTCGAATCAAATGAAAGTCAAATATATTCTTCAAAGCTAATTGAATCAAATGAAAGTCAAACACATTCAAACAAACTATTTGAATCAAATGAAAGTCAAATACATTCTACAAAGCTAATTGAATCAAATGAAAGTCAAACACATTCAAACAAAGCTATTTGAATCAAATGAGAGTGAAATAAATTCAAACAAAGCTAATTTAATCAAATAAAAGTAAAATACATTCTACAAAGCTAATTGAATCAAATGAAAGTCAAACACATTCAAACAAAGCTTTTTAATTTAAATGAAAGTCAAATACATTCTACAAAGCTAATTGAATCAAATGAAAGTCAAACACATTCAAACAAAGCTATTTAAATCAAATGAAAGTCAAATACATTCTACAAAGCTAATTGAATCAAATGAAAGTCAAACACATTCAAACAAAGTTATTTGATTCAAATGAAAATTAAATACATTCTACAAAGCTAATTGAATTAAATGAAAGTCAAACACATTCAAGCAAAGCTAAATGAATCAAATGAAAGTCAAACACTTTCAAACAAAGCTAATTGAATCATATGAAAGTCAAATACATTCTACAAAGCTAATTGAATCAAATGAAAGTCAATAACATTCAAACAAAGCTATTTGAATCAAATGAAAGTCAAATACATTCTACATAGCTATTTGAATCAAATGAAAGTCAAATACATTCTACAAAGCTATTTGAATCAAATGAGAGTCAAATAATTCAAACTAAGCAAATTAAATCAAATAAGAGTCGAATACATTCAACAAAGCTAAATTGATTCAAATGATAGTTAAACACATTCAAACAAACCTATTTGAATCAAATGAAAGTCAAACACATTCAAACAAAGCTATTTGAATCAAATGAAAGTCAAATACATTCTACAAAGCTATTTTGAATCAAATGAAAGTCAAATACATTCTTAAAATCTATTTGAATCAAATGAGAGTCAAATACATTCAAAAAAAGCAAATTAAATAAATAAAGTCAAATACATTCTACAAAGCTAATTGAATCAAATGAAAGTCAAACACATTCAAACAAA
>NW_018744295.1:0-30572 GCF_001683475.1 Chenopodium quinoa
AGTTAGTAGTTGCTATTTCCTTAAATTCTGGTGCTGCTGATCATTGGTGGGGAGAAATTCTTCTCACTGTTTGTTATGTCTTGAACCGTATTCCAAAGACTAAGAGTAAGATTTCTCCTTATGAATTACTTCGTAACAAACAACCTAACATTTCTTATTTCAGAACTTGGGGTTGTCTGGCATATGTTAGGATTCCTGATCCTAAAAGAGTTAAGTTAGCTAGTAGAGCTTATGAATGTGTATTCATTGGCTATGCTGTTAATAGTAAAGCATATAGATTCTTTGATTTAAGTGCACGAGTAATTATTGAATCTAATGATGTTGATTTTTATGAGGACAGGTTTCCTTTTAAATCTAGAAATAGTGGGGGCTCGTCCTCCTCTATTATTCCTAAAGACAGGTCTAACTCACAAGACTTGGATGCTGAACCCGAACTAAGAAGAGCAAGCGGGCTAGAGTAGCTAAAGACTTCGGCCCAGACTTTGTAGTTCTGAATGTAGAGGAGGATCCTTCTACCCTCCAAGAAGCTCTAACCTCAGTGGATGCAGATTTATGGCAAGAAGCCGTGAACGACGAAATGGACTCACTTGAGTCTAATCGAACTTGGCATCTAACTGAGTTGCCACCAGGCTGCAAGTCAATTGGTTGCAAATGGGTCCTAAAAAGAAAGCTGAAAGTTGATGGGACCATTGATAAGTTCAAAGCCCGTTTGGTAGCTAAAGGCTACAGACAAAGGGAGAATGTTGATTTCTTTGATACCTATTCACCTGTAACTAGAGTAACATCTATTAGAGTATTAATATCTCTTGCTTCTGTTTTTAATCTTTGTAGTACATCAAATGGATGTGAAGACTGCATTCTTGAACGGTGAATTGGAAGAAGAAATCTACATGGATCAACCGGAAGGATTCATTGTTCAAGGAAAAGAGCATCTGGTATGTAAGCTAGATAAATCTCTTTATGGTCTCAAACAAGCACCTAAACAATGGCATGAAAAATTTGATAACTTAGTCATCTCACATGGTTTTAAGATAAATGGTAGTGACAAATGCATATATGTAAAATTTGAGAAGGACATATGCACTATAATTTGTCTATATGTGGATGACTTGTTAATTTTTGGCTCGAACATTCATGCTGTGAATGATGTAAAGCTATTGTTGAATGCTGAGTTTGATATGAAAGACCTAGGAGAGGCTAATGTAATCCTTGGAATTAAGATTACTAGGACAGAAAATGGAGTTTCTTTGGATCAATCTCATTACATTGAGAAGATCCTAAAGAAATATAGTTACTTTGACTGTAAACCTGCTAGTACACCTTATGATCCCAGTGTTAAATTATTTAAGAACACTGGTGATGCCGTAAGGCAATCTGATTATGCGAGCATCATTGGCAGCCTTCGGTATGCCACTGATTGTACTAGACCCGACATTGCCTATGTCGTGGGATTGTTAGGCAGGTTTACTAGTTGTCCTGGTAATGAGCATTGGCATGCTATTGAAAGGGTCATGAGATACCTTAAGAGGACCATGGACCTAGGGTTGCATTATGAAAGGTTTCCAGCTGTACTAGAAGGCTATAGTGATGCTGACTGGAACACCTTATCAGATGACTCTAAGGCTACTAGTGGATATATTTTTTCTATAGCCGGTGGAGCTGTATCTTGGAAGTCTAAGAAACAGACTATTTTGGCTCAGTCCACCATGGAGTCAGAAATGATAGCACTAGCTACGGCTAGTGAAGAAGCAGGTTGGTTAAGAGGCCTGCTAGGTGAAATTCCCCTATGGGAAAAGCCATTACCGGCTGTCTTGATCCATTGCGATAGTACCGCGGCTATTGCAAAAGTTCAGAACCGTTATTACAACGGTAAGAGACGACAAATACGTCGTAAGCACAGCACTGTGAGAGAATATCTCTCTATCGGAGCTGTTAGAGTGGATCACGTACGCACTGAGAATAACTTGGCTGATCCTTTGACGAAAGGATTAGCTAGGGAGAAAGTCCATTTTTCCTCTAAGAAAATGGGACTATTGCCATTGAAATGAACCACACATAATGGTAACCCAACCTATGAACTGGAGATCCCAAGAAATAGGTTCAAAGGGTAATAACAAGTTATGGTGTGTTATGAGTTGAATATGTTCAAAAGACATAATTTCCTGAAGCGATCAAGGATGAGTTAATAGGAACTCTTAATGAAATCTATACTCCAATTTGGAGTGGAGTACCAAGCTACAGGAGTACTCTTGATAGATTCACCTATGTGAATGTGGAAGTGAGGCCGCTTCCTATGAAATGTGTGGCAGCATTTCTAGAGCATTCACTACACTGGGATAGACGTGCATGGCCGAAATAGCACGGGTCTAGAACAACACCAAGAGTAGGTTGTGTGTGGTACGTTGTCAGAGATAGGGTTCAAAACTTCGAGTCACCCTTGTTGAATCTGAATCGTACTCACTACGTCGAAGTTCAAGTTGAAAAACACTTCTGTTTATGCGCAACCTATATATATATGGATTCTGCTCGAAAATGTTTTCAAAAAATTCAAGTGGGGGATTGTTGGAACAACAAGTGTGTGTGTAGTGTGTGAATTTTGTGAAAAAACTCAAAGTCCCACATTGGTGGGAAATGAGAGTTTTACTCTCTTTATAATATAGAGAAGTGGGCTAAAGGGGTGTGGCCCTTGGGCTACCCACATTTTGTGGAGAGGGAGGACCTATATGGTAAACCATCTATCACACACACGCGCGCCGAACCGAACCGAGCCGAGCCGGGCCGGGCCGGGTTGGGTCGGGTTGGGTCGGGTCGGGTTTATTAAATAAACTTATTTTTTGGACAAGGCTAATTGCGTGATTAGTTCCTTGATTTTTGCTAAACGTTTTTGACTGATTACATTTGACCGTTTTTTCAAAACTGATTAATGGAGCGTTAATCATGCAAACGTTTTCACTGATTTTTTGCTAAACGTTTTGCCATGCATTAATCTTCTGTAACCGTTTTGAACGTTCAACTTATGACCGTTTTAATTGCGTGATTAGTGCCTAATTAAACAGCAGCAGTTACGTTGCAATTTTCCTATAAAAGGCGTGTTGATTTCCTGTTTTTAATACACAAAAAAATACAGGAAGCAATCTTCTTCTCCTCTCTATTTTTCCTCACAAAAACAAAACCCTCGAGCAGTTTCTTTTCTTTTTTTTGGTGTTTAGTTGCCCGGTGGTTTTGTGCAGTTCCACCGGTATAATTACAATAGAGAAAGGCTGTTTTATCCTGGGGAACATCCGGTTGTTGTACGAGCTGCTTGCACAAATTGAAGGGTAGTACCGTGAATGTTCTAAAGAGAGCGACATAGTCCGCGACTCAGTCTATTTCCCGGTAACTTTGTTCTGTTTTTATTGTTTACAGCAGTTCGGTTTATAACAATTTTAGAACATTCTTTTCTGCCTTTATAATCATCATGTCTACCGAGGAAATAACTATGTCCAATGACCTTAACAAGCCCTTCCGTTTTGAAGGCGCTCATTTTAAAAGATGGAAACAGAAAATGCAGTTTTTCTTAACTGTTAAAAAAGTTCATTCTGTATTGACTGTCCCTAGGCCTGTTATTCCTGATAATGCTGAACAAGATGATCTAGTGTATTGGAATTCTGAAATTGAAACTTCGAATGAAACCGATTTCATGTGCAAAAACTATATTCTTAATGGTCTGTCTGATAACCTATATGACTATTATAATCTGGAAAACACCGCTAAGGATTTGTGGGATGCCCTGCAAAAGAAATATGACACCGAAGAAGCCGGTGCCAAAAAGTATGCTGTTAGCAGGTACCTGAAATTCCAGATGACTGATGATAAGTCCGTGGAAGTGCAGTCCCACGAACTTCAGAAAATTGCCCATGAGATAATTTCCGAAGGTATGGCTCTTGATGAACAATTTCAGATTGCTGTTATAATTGACAAGTTGCCTCCTTCTTGGAAAGATTTCAAAAACAGTCTCAGGCACAAGACTAAGGAATTTTCCTTAGAGAGTTTGATTACTCGGCTCCGTATACAGGAAGAATCCAGAAAACAGGACCACGAAGAAGAAGTCTTACAGCTCTCTGCAAACAATGCTCCTAAGCGTTCTGCTGCAGTTCTCAAGCCCGCTGGTAAGAACTTCAAGCCTCAGAACCGGAAGAATAACTTCAACAAAAATAAACAGAATGTTCAAAAGAACGATGGAAAGCAACAAATTCAACCCCCTAAGAATGGTACTGGTCAATTCCTATGTTATAGGTGTGGAAAACCAGGCCATATGGCACGAAAGTGCAGGAACATGCCTAACCCTGTACCACAGGCTAGCATGATAGAAGAGCCACTTGTGGCTATGATTACTGAGATCAACCTTATTGGTGGATCAGAAGGGTGGTGGGTAGACACTGGCGCTACACGCCATGTCTGCTATGATCGTCGGATGTTTAAAACTTATTCTGAAAACACCGATGATAAGAAAGTGCTGTTGGGTGATTCCCATTCCACTAATGTTGCTGGTATTGGTAATGTTGAGTTGAAGTTTACTTCTGGCAGGACTCTCATTCTGAAGGATGTACTGCACACTCCGGAAATGAGAAAGAACTTAGTTTCTGGTTTTCTTCTTAATAAGGCTGGTTTTACACAAACCATAGGTTCCGATTTATTTACTTTAACTAAGAATGGAATGTTTGTAGGGAAAGGATATGCTACTGATGGCATGTTTAAACTGAATGTTGAGATTAATAAAATTTCTGATTCTGCTTATATGTTGTCTTCTTCTGTTAATATTTGGCATGCTAGACTCTGTCATGTGAACAAAAGACTCATAAAAAATATGAGCAATTTAGGCCTTATCCCTAATGTTTCCCTCAATGACTTTGATAAATGTGATTTTTGTAGTCAGGCTAAGATTACAAAAACACCTCATAAGTCTGTTGTTAGAAACTCAGAACCGTTAGATTTAATTCATTCTGATATTTGTGAATATAATGGAACGCTGACCAGAAATGGACAACGATATTTCATCACCTTTATTGATGATTGTTCTGATTATACTCGTGTTTATTTGATGAAAAATAAGAGTGATGCTTTTGATATGTTTAAGTTGTTTGTGACAGAGTTTGAGAATCAGTTCAACAAGCAAATAAAAAGGTTGCGTAGTGATCGTGGAACTGAGTATGATACTGATGCTTTTGTAGAGTTTTATAACTCACATGGTATCATACATGAAAGATCAGCTCCTTATTCTCCAGAAATGAATGGTAAGGCTGAAAGGAAAAATAGAACCTTTACTGAGTTAGTAGTTGCTATTTCCTTAAATTCTGGTGCTGCTGATCATTGGTGGGGAGAAATTCTTCTCACTGTTTGTTATGTCTTGAACCGTATTCCAAAGACTAAGAGTAAGATTTCTCCTTATGAATTACTTCGTAACAAACAACCTAACATTTCTTATTTCAGAACTTGGGGTTGTCTGGCATATGTTAGGATTCCTGATCCTAAAAGAGTTAAGTTAGCTAGTAGAGCTTATGAATGTGTATTCATTGGCTATGCTGTTAATAGTAAAGCATATAGATTCTTTGACTTAAGTGCACGAGTAATTATTGAATCTAATGATGTTGATTTTTATGAGGACAGGTTTCCTTTTAAATCTAGAAATAGTGGGGGCTCGTCCTCCTCTATTATTCCTAAAGACAGGTCTAACTCACAAGACTTGGATGCTGAACCCGAACTAAGAAAGAGCAAGCGGGCTAGAGTAGCTAAAGACTTCGGCCCAGACTTTGTAGTTCTGAATGTAGAGGAGGATCCTTCTACCCTCCAAGAAGCTCTAACCTCAGTGGATGCAGATTTATGGCAAGAAGCCGTGAACGACGAAATGGACTCACTTGAGTCTAATCGAACTTGGCATCTAACTGAGTTGCCACCAGGCTGCAAGTCAATTGGTTGCAAATGGGTCCTAAAAAGAAAGCTGAAAGTTGATGGGACCATTGATAAGTTCAAAGCCCGTTTGGTAGCTAAAGGCTACAGACAAAGGGAGAATGTTGATTTCTTTGATACCTATTCACCTGTAACTAGAGTAACATCTATTAGAGTATTAATATCTCTTGCTTCTGTTTTTAATCTTGTAGTACATCAAATGGATGTGAAGACTGCATTCTTGAACGGTGAATTGGAAGAAGAAATCTACATGGATCAACCGGAAGGATTCATTGTTCAAGGAAAAGAGCATCTGGTATGTAAGCTAGATAAATCTCTTTATGGTCTCAAACAAGCACCTAAACAATGGCATGAAAAATTTGATAACTTAGTCATCTCACATGGTTTTAAGATAAATGGTAGTGACAAATGCATATATGTAAAATTTGAGAAGGACATATGCACTATAATTTGTCTATATGTGGATGACTTGTTAATTTTTGGCTCGAACATTCATGCTGTGAATGATGTAAAGCTATTGTTGAATGCTGAGTTTGATATGAAAGACCTAGGAGAGGCTAATGTAATCCTTGGAATTAAGATTACTAGGACAGAAAATGGAGTTTCTTTGGATCAATCTCATTACATTGAGAAGATCCTAAAGAAATATAGTTACTTTGACTGTAAACCTGCTAGTACACCTTATGATCCCAGTGTTAAATTATTTAAGAACACTGGTGATGCCGTAAGGCAATCTGATTATGCGAGCATCATTGGCAGCCTTCGGTATGCCACTGATTGTACTAGACCCGACATTGCCTATGTCGTGGGATTGTTAGGCAGGTTTACTAGTTGTCCTGGTAATGAGCATTGGCATGCTATTGAAAGGGTCATGAGATACCTTAAGAGGACCATGGACCTAGGGTTGCATTATGAAAGGTTTCCAGCTGTACTAGAAGGCTATAGTGATGCTGACTGGAACACCTTATCAGATGACTCTAAGGCTACTAGTGGATATATTTTTTCTATAGCCGGTGGAGCTGTATCTTGGAAGTCTAAGAAACAGACTATTTTGGCTCAGTCCACCATGGAGTCAGAAATGATAGCACTAGCTACGGCTAGTGAAGAAGCAGGTTGGTTAAGAGGCCTGCTAGGTGAAATTCCCCTATGGGAAAAGCCATTACCGGCTGTCTTGATCCATTGCGATAGTACCGCGGCTATTGCAAAAGTTCAGAACCGTTATTACAACGGTAAGAGACGACAAATACGTCGTAAGCACAGCACTGTGAGAGAATATCTCTCTATCGGAGCTGTTAGAGTGGATCACGTACGCACTGAGAATAACTTGGCTGATCCTTTGACGAAAGGATTAGCTAGGGAGAAAGTCCATTTTTCCTCTAAGAAAATGGGACTATTGCCATTGAAATGAACCACACATAATGGTAACCCAACCTATGAACTGGAGATCCCAAGAAATAGGTTCAAAGGGTAATAACAAGTTATGGTGTGTTATGAGTTGAATATGTTCAAAAGACATAATTTCCTGAAGCGATCAAGGATGAGTTAATAGGAACTCTTAATGAAATCTATACTCCAATTTGGAGTGGAGTACCAAGCTACAGGAGTACTCTTGATAGATTCACCTATGTGAATGTGGAAGTGAGGCCGCTTCCTATGAAATGTGTGGCAGCATTTCTAGAGCATTCACTACACTGGGATAGACGTGCATGGCCGAAATAGCACGGGTCTAGAACAACACCAAGAGTAGGTTGTGTGTGGTACGTTGTCAGAGATAGGGTTCAAAACTTCGAGTCACCCTTGTTGAATCTGAATCGTACTCACTACGTCGAAGTTCAAGTTGAAAAACACTTCTGTTTATGCGCAACCTATATATATATGGATTCTGCTCGAAAATGTTTTCAAAAAATTCAAGTGGGGGATTGTTGGAACAACAAGTGTGTGTGTAGTGTGTGAATTTTGTGAAAAAACTCAAAGTCCCACATTGGTGGGAAATGAGAGTTTTACTCTCTTTATAATATAGAGAAGTGGGCTAAAGGGGTGTGGCCCTTGGGCTACCCACATTTTGTGGAGAGGGAGGACCTATATGGTAAACCATCTATCACACACACGCGCGCCGAACCGAACCGAGCCGAGCCGGGCCGGGCCGGGTTGGGTTGGGTTGGGTCGGGTCGGGTTTATTAAATAAACTTATTTTTTGGACAAGGCTAATTGCGTGATTAGTTCCTTGATTTTTGCTAAACGTTTTTGACTGATTACATTTGACCGTTTTTTCAAAACTGATTAATGGAGCGTTAATCATGCAAACGTTTTCACTGATTTTTTGCTAAACGTTTTGCCATGCATTAATCTTCTGTAACCGTTTTGAACGTTCAACTTATGACCGTTTTAATTGCGTGATTAGTGCCTAATTAAACAGCAGCAGTTACGTTGCAATTTTCCTATAAAAGGCGTGTTGATTTCCTGTTTTTAATACACAAAAAAATACAGGAAGCAATCTTCTTCTCCTCTCTATTTTTCCTCACAAAAACAAAACCCTCGAGCAGTTTCTTTTCTTTTTTTTGGTGTTTAGTTGCCCGGTGGTTTTGTGCAGTTCCACCGGTATAATTACAATAGAGAAAGGCTGTTTTATCCTGGGGAACATCCGGTTGTTGTACGAGCTGCTTGCACAAATTGAAGGGTAGTACCGTGAATGTTCTAAAGAGAGCGACATAGTCCGCGACTCAGTCTATTTCCCGGTAACTTTGTTCTGTTTTTATTGTTTACAGCAGTTCGGTTTATAACAATTTTAGAACATTCTTTTCTGCCTTTATAATCATCATGTCTACCGAGGAAATAACTATGTCCAATGACCTTAACAAGCCCTTCCGTTTTGAAGGCGCTCATTTTAAAAGATGGAAACAGAAAATGCAGTTTTTCTTAACTGTTAAAAAAGTTCATTCTGTATTGACTGTCCCTAGGCCTGTTATTCCTGATAATGCTGAACAAGATGATCTAGTGTATTGGAATTCTGAAATTGAAACTTCGAATGAAACCGATTTCATGTGCAAAAACTATATTCTTAATGGTCTGTCTGATAACCTATATGACTATTATAATCTGGAAAACACCGCTAAGGATTTGTGGGATGCCCTGCAAAAGAAATATGACACCGAAGAAGCCGGTGCCAAAAAGTATGCTGTTAGCAGGTACCTGAAATTCCAGATGACTGATGATAAGTCCGTGGAAGTGCAGTCCCACGAACTTCAGAAAATTGCCCATGAGATAATTTCCGAAGGTATGGCTCTTGATGAACAATTTCAGATTGCTGTTATAATTGACAAGTTGCCTCCTTCTTGGAAAGATTTCAAAAACAGTCTCAGGCACAAGACTAAGGAATTTTCCTTAGAGAGTTTGATTACTCGGCTCCGTATACAGGAAGAATCCAGAAAACAGGACCACGAAAGAAGAAGTCTTACAGCTCTCTGCAAACAATGCTCCTAAGCGTTCTGCTGCAGTTCTCAAGCCCGCTGGTAAGAACTTCAAGCCTCAGAACCGGAAGAATAACTTCAACAAAAATAAACAGAATGTTCAAAAGAACGATGGAAAGCAACAAATTCAACCCCCTAAGAATGGTACTGGTCAATTCCTATGTTATAGGTGTGGAAAACCAGGCCATATGGCACGAAAGTGCAGGAACATGCCTAACCCTGTACCACAGGCTAGCATGATAGAAGAGCCACTTGTGGCTATGATTACTGAGATCAACCTTATTGGTGGATCAGAAGGGTGGTGGGTAGACACTGGCGCTACACGCCATGTCTGCTATGATCGTCGGATGTTTAAAACTTATTCTGAAAACACCGATGATAAGAAAGTGCTGTTGGGTGATTCCCATTCCACTAATGTTGCTGGTATTGGTAATGTTGAGTTGAAGTTTACTTCTGGCAGGACTCTCATTCTGAAGGATGTACTGCACACTCCGGAAATGAGAAAGAACTTAGTTTCTGGTTTTCTTCTTAATAAGGCTGGTTTTACACAAACCATAGGTTCCGATTTATTTACTTTAACTAAGAATGGAATGTTTGTAGGGAAAGGATATGCTACTGATGGCATGTTTAAACTGAATGTTGAGATTAATAAAATTTCTGATTCTGCTTATATGTTGTCTTCTTCTGTTAATATTTGGCATGCTAGACTCTGTCATGTGAACAAAAGACTCATAAAAAATATGAGCAATTTAGGCCTTATCCCTAATGTTTCCCTCAATGACTTTGATAAATGTGATTTTTGTAGTCAGGCTAAGATTACAAAAACACCTCATAAGTCTGTTGTTAGAAACTCAGAACCGTTAGATTTAATTCATTCTGATATTTGTGAATATAATGGAACGCTGACCAGAAATGGACAACGATATTTCATCACCTTTATTGATGATTGTTCTGATTATACTCGTGTTTATTTGATGAAAAATAAGAGTGATGCTTTTGATATGTTTAAGTTGTTTGTGACAGAGTTTGAGAATCAGTTCAACAAGCAAATAAAAAGGTTGCGTAGTGATCGTGGAACTGAGTATGATACTGATGCTTTTGTAGAGTTTTATAACTCACATGGTATCATACATGAAAGATCAGCTCCTTATTCTCCAGAAATGAATGGTAAGGCTGAAAGGAAAAATAGAACCTTTACTGAGTTAGTAGTTGCTATTTCCTTAAATTCTGGTGCTGCTGATCATTGGTGGGGAGAAATTCTTCTCACTGTTTGTTATGTCTTGAACCGTATTCCAAAGACTAAGAGTAAGATTTCTCCTTATGAATTACTTCGTAACAAACAACCTAACATTTCTTATTTCAGAACTTGGGGTTGTCTGGCATATGTTAGGATTCCTGATCCTAAAAGAGTTAAGTTAGCTAGTAGAGCTTATGAATGTGTATTCATTGGCTATGCTGTTAATAGTAAAGCATATAGATTCTTTGACTTAAGTGCACGAGTAATTATTGAATCTAATGATGTTGATTTTTATGAGGACAGGTTTCCTTTTAAATCTAGAAATAGTGGGGGCTCGTCCTCCTCTATTATTCCTAAAGACAGGTCTAACTCACAAGACTTGGATGCTGAACCCGAACTAAGAAAGAGCAAGCGGGCTAGAGTAGCTAAAGACTTCGGCCCAGACTTTGTAGTTCTGAATGTAGAGGAGGATCCTTCTACCCTCCAAGAAGCTCTAACCTCAGTGGATGCAGATTTATGGCAAGAAGCCGTGAACGACGAAATGGACTCACTTGAGTCTAATCGAACTTGGCATCTAACTGAGTTGCCACCAGGCTGCAAGTCAATTGGTTGCAAATGGGTCCTAAAAAGAAAGCTGAAAGTTGATGGGACCATTGATAAGTTCAAAGCCCGTTTGGTAGCTAAAGGCTACAGACAAAGGGAGAATGTTGATTTCTTTGATACCTATTCACCTGTAACTAGAGTAACATCTATTAGAGTATTAATATCTCTTGCTTCTGTTTTTAATCTTGTAGTACATCAAATGGATGTGAAGACTGCATTCTTGAACGGTGAATTGGAAGAAGAAATCTACATGGATCAACCGGAAGGATTCATTGTTCAAGGAAAAGAGCATCTGGTATGTAAGCTAGATAAATCTCTTTATGGTCTCAAACAAGCACCTAAACAATGGCATGAAAAATTTGATAACTTAGTCATCTCACATGGTTTTAAGATAAATGGTAGTGACAAATGCATATATGTAAAATTTGAGAAGGACATATGCACTATAATTTGTCTATATGTGGATGACTTGTTAATTTTTGGCTCGAACATTCATGCTGTGAATGATGTAAAGCTATTGTTGAATGCTGAGTTTGATATGAAAGACCTAGGAGAGGCTAATGTAATCCTTGGAATTAAGATTACTAGGACAGAAAATGGAGTTTCTTTGGATCAATCTCATTACATTGAGAAGATCCTAAAGAAATATAGTTACTTTGACTGTAAACCTGCTAGTACACCTTATGATCCCAGTGTTAAATTATTTAAGAACACTGGTGATGCCGTAAGGCAATCTGATTATGCGAGCATCATTGGCAGCCTTCGGTATGCCACTGATTGTACTAGACCCGACATTGCCTATGTCGTGGGATTGTTAGGCAGGTTTACTAGTTGTCCTGGTAATGAGCATTGGCATGCTATTGAAAGGGTCATGAGATACCTTAAGAGGACCATGGACCTAGGGTTGCATTATGAAAGGTTTCCAGCTGTACTAGAAGGCTATAGTGATGCTGACTGGAACACCTTATCAGATGACTCTAAGGCTACTAGTGGATATATTTTTTCTATAGCCGGTGGAGCTGTATCTTGGAAGTCTAAGAAACAGACTATTTTGGCTCAGTCCACCATGGAGTCAGAAATGATAGCACTAGCTACGGCTAGTGAAGAAGCAGGTTGGTTAAGAGGCCTGCTAGGTGAAATTCCCCTATGGGAAAAGCCATTACCGGCTGTCTTGATCCATTGCGATAGTACCGCGGCTATTGCAAAAGTTCAGAACCGTTATTACAACGGTAAGAGACGACAAATACGTCGTAAGCACAGCACTGTGAGAGAATATCTCTCTATCGGAGCTGTTAGAGTGGATCACGTACGCACTGAGAATAACTTGGCTGATCCTTTGACGAAAGGATTAGCTAGGGAGAAAGTCCATTTTTCCTCTAAGAAAATGGGACTATTGCCATTGAAATGAACCACACATAATGGTAACCCAACCTATGAACTGGAGATCCCAAGAAATAGGTTCAAAGGGTAATAACAAGTTATGGTGTGTTATGAGTTGAATATGTTCAAAAGACATAATTTCCTGAAGCGATCAAGGATGAGTTAATAGGAACTCTTAATGAAATCTATACTCCAATTTGGAGTGGAGTACCAAGCTACAGGAGTACTCTTGATAGATTCACCTATGTGAATGTGGAAGTGAGGCCGCTTCCTATGAAATGTGTGGCAGCATTTCTAGAGCATTCACTACACTGGGATAGACGTGCATGGCCGAAATAGCACGGGTCTAGAACAACACCAAGAGTAGGTTGTGTGTGGTACGTTGTCAGAGATAGGGTTCAAAACTTCGAGTCACCCTTGTTGAATCTGAATCGTACTCACTACGTCGAAGTTCAAGTTGAAAAACACTTCTGTTTATGCGCAACCTATATATATATGGATTCTGCTCGAAAATGTTTTCAAAAAATTCAAGTGGGGGATTGTTGGAACAACAAGTGTGTGTGTAGTGTGTGAATTTTGTGAAAAAACTCAAAGTCCCACATTGGTGGGAAATGAGAGTTTTACTCTCTTTATAATATAGAGAAGTGGGCTAAAGGGGTGTGGCCCTTGGGCTACCCACATTTTGTGGAGAGGGAGGACCTATATGGTAAACCATCTATCACACACACGCGCGCCGAACCGAACCGAGCCGAGCCGGGCCGGGCCGGGTTGGGTCGGGTTGGGTCGGGTCGGGTTTATTAAATAAACTTATTTTTTGGACAAGGCTAATTGCGTGATTAGTTCCTTGATTTTTGCTAAACGTTTTTGACTGATTACATTTGACCGTTTTTTTCAAAACTGATTAATGGAGCGTTAATCATGCAAACGTTTTCACTGATTTTTTGCTAAACGTTTTGCCATGCATTAATCTTCTGTAACCGTTTTGAACGTTCAACTTATGACCGTTTTAATTGCGTGATTAGTGCCTAATTAAACAGCAGCAGTTACGTTGCAATTTTCCTATAAAAGGCGTGTTGATTTCCTGTTTTTAATACACAAAAAAATACAGGAAGCAATCTTCTTCTCCTCTCTATTTTTCCTCACAAAAACAAAACCCTCGAGCAGTTTCTTTTCTTTTTTTTGGTGTTTAGTTGCCCGGTGGTTTTGTGCAGTTCCACCGGTATAATTACAATAGAGAAAGGCTGTTTTATCCTGGGGAACATCCGGTTGTTGTACGAGCTGCTTGCACAAATTGAAGGGTAGTACCGTGAATGTTCTAAAGAGAGCGACATAGTCCGCGACTCAGTCTATTTCCCGGTAACTTTGTTCTGTTTTTATTGTTTACAGCAGTTCGGTTTATAACAATTTTAGAACATTCTTTTCTGCCTTTATAATCATCATGTCTACCGAGGAAATAACTATGTCCAATGACCTTAACAAGCCCTTCCGTTTTGAAGGCGCTCATTTTAAAAGATGGAAACAGAAAATGCAGTTTTTCTTAACTGTTAAAAAAGTTCATTCTGTATTGACTGTCCCTAGGCCTGTTATTCCTGATAATGCTGAACAAGATGATCTAGTGTATTGGAATTCTGAAATTGAAACTTCGAATGAAACCGATTTCATGTGCAAAAACTATATTCTTAATGGTCTGTCTGATAACCTATATGACTATTATAATCTGGAAAACACCGCTAAGGATTTGTGGGATGCCCTGCAAAAGAAATATGACACCGAAGAAGCCGGTGCCAAAAAGTATGCTGTTAGCAGGTACCTGAAATTCCAGATGACTGATGATAAGTCCGTGGAAGTGCAGTCCCACGAACTTCAGAAAATTGCCCATGAGATAATTTCCGAAGGTATGGCTCTTGATGAACAATTTCAGATTGCTGTTATAATTGACAAGTTGCCTCCTTCTTGGAAAGATTTCAAAAACAGTCTCAGGCACAAGACTAAGGAATTTTCCTTAGAGAGTTTGATTACTCGGCTCCGTATACAGGAAGAATCCAGAAAACAGGACCACAAAGAAGAAGTCTTACAGCTCTCTGCAAACAATGCTCCTAAGCGTTCTGCTGCAGTTCTCAAGCCCGCTGGTAAGAACTTCAAGCCTCAGAACCGGAAGAATAACTTCAACAAAAATAAACAGAATGTTCAAAAGAACGATGGAAAGCAACAAATTCAACCCCCTAAGAATGGTACTGGTCAATTCCTATGTTATAGGTGTGGAAAACCAGGCCATATGGCACGAAAGTGCAGGAACATGCCTAACCCTGTACCACAGGCTAGCATGATAGAAGAGCCACTTGTGGCTATGATTACTGAGATCAACCTTATTGGTGGATCAGAAGGGTGGTGGGTAGACACTGGCGCTACACGCCATGTCTGCTATGATCGTCGGATGTTTAAAACTTATTCTGAAAACACCGATGATAAGAAAGTGCTGTTGGGTGATTCCCATTCCACTAATGTTGCTGGTATTGGTAATGTTGAGTTGAAGTTTACTTCTGGCAGGACTCTCATTCTGAAGGATGTACTGCACACTCCGGAAATGAGAAAGAACTTAGTTTCTGGTTTTCTTCTTAATAAGGCTGGTTTTACACAAACCATAGGTTCCGATTTATTTACTTTAACTAAGAATGGAATGTTTGTAGGGAAAGGATATGCTACTGATGGCATGTTTAAACTGAATGTTGAGATTAATAAAATTTCTGATTCTGCTTATATGTTGTCTTCTTCTGTTAATATTTGGCATGCTAGACTCTGTCATGTGAACAAAAGACTCATAAAAAATATGAGCAATTTAGGCCTTATCCCTAATGTTTCCCTCAATGACTTTGATAAATGTGATTTTTGTAGTCAGGCTAAGATTACAAAAACACCTCATAAGTCTGTTGTTAGAAACTCAGAACCGTTAGATTTAATTCATTCTGATATTTGTGAATATAATGGAACGCTGACCAGAAATGGACAACGATATTTCATCACCTTTATTGATGATTGTTCTGATTATACTCGTGTTTATTTGATGAAAAATAAGAGTGATGCTTTTGATATGTTTAAGTTGTTTGTGACAGAGTTTGAGAATCAGTTCAACAAGCAAATAAAAAGGTTGCGTAGTGATCGTGGAACTGAGTATGATACTGATGCTTTTGTAGAGTTTTATAACTCACATGGTATCATACATGAAAGATCAGCTCCTTATTCTCCAGAAATGAATGGTAAGGCTGAAAGGAAAAATAGAACCTTTACTGAGTTAGTAGTTGCTATTTCCTTAAATTCTGGTGCTGCTGATCATTGGTGGGGAGAAATTCTTCTCACTGTTTGTTATGTCTTGAACCGTATTCCAAAGACTAAGAGTAAGATTTCTCCTTATGAATTACTTCGTAACAAACAACCTAACATTTCTTATTTCAGAACTTGGGGTTGTCTGGCATATGTTAGGATTCCTGATCCTAAAAGAGTTAAGTTAGCTAGTAGAGCTTATGAATGTGTATTCATTGGCTATGCTGTTAATAGTAAAGCATATAGATTCTTTGACTTAAGTGCACGAGTAATTATTGAATCTAATGATGTTGATTTTTATGAGGACAGGTTTCCTTTTAAATCTAGAAATAGTGGGGGCTCGTCCTCCTCTATTATTCCTAAAGACAGGTCTAACTCACAAGACTTGGATGCTGAACCCGAACTAAGAAAGAGCAAGCGGGCTAGAGTAGCTAAAGACTTCGGCCCAGACTTTGTAGTTCTGAATGTAGAGGAGGATCCTTCTACCCTCCAAGAAGCTCTAACCTCAGTGGATGCAGATTTATGGCAAGAAGCCGTGAACGACGAAATGGACTCACTTGAGTCTAATCGAACTTGGCATCTAACTGAGTTGCCACCAGGCTGCAAGTCAATTGGTTGCAAATGGGTCCTAAAAAGAAAGCTGAAAGTTGATGGGACCATTGATAAGTTCAAAGCCCGTTTGGTAGCTAAAGGCTACAGACAAAGGGAGAATGTTGATTTCTTTGATACCTATTCACCTGTAACTAGAGTAACATCTATTAGAGTATTAATATCTCTTGCTTCTGTTTTTAATCTTGTAGTACATCAAATGGATGTGAAGACTGCATTCTTGAACGGTGAATTGGAAGAAGAAATCTACATGGATCAACCGGAAGGATTCATTGTTCAAGGAAAAGAGCATCTGGTATGTAAGCTAGATAAATCTCTTTATGGTCTCAAACAAGCACCTAAACAATGGCATGAAAAATTTGATAACTTAGTCATCTCACATGGTTTTAAGATAAATGGTAGTGACAAATGCATATATGTAAAATTTGAGAAGGACATATGCACTATAATTTGTCTATATGTGGATGACTTGTTAATTTTTGGCTCGAACATTCATGCTGTGAATGATGTAAAGCTATTGTTGAATGCTGAGTTTGATATGAAAGACCTAGGAGAGGCTAATGTAATCCTTGGAATTAAGATTACTAGGACAGAAAATGGAGTTTCTTTGGATCAATCTCATTACATTGAGAAGATCCTAAAGAAATATAGTTACTTTGACTGTAAACCTGCTAGTACACCTTATGATCCCAGTGTTAAATTATTTAAGAACACTGGTGATGCCGTAAGGCAATCTGATTATGCGAGCATCATTGGCAGCCTTCGGTATGCCACTGATTGTACTAGACCCGACATTGCCTATGTCGTGGGATTGTTAGGCAGGTTTACTAGTTGTCCTGGTAATGAGCATTGGCATGCTATTGAAAGGGTCATGAGATACCTTAAGAGGACCATGGACCTAGGGTTGCATTATGAAAGGTTTCCAGCTGTACTAGAAGGCTATAGTGATGCTGACTGGAACACCTTATCAGATGACTCTAAGGCTACTAGTGGATATATTTTTTTCTATAGCCGGTGGAGCTGTATCTTGGAAGTCTAAGAAACAGACTATTTTGGCTCAGTCCACCATGGAGTCAGAAATGATAGCACTAGCTACGGCTAGTGAAGAAGCAGGTTGGTTAAGAGGCCTGCTAGGTGAAATTCCCCTATGGGAAAAGCCATTACCGGCTGTCTTGATCCATTGCGATAGTACCGCGGCTATTGCAAAAGTTCAGAACCGTTATTACAACGGTAAGAGACGACAAATACGTCGTAAGCACAGCACTGTGAGAGAATATCTCTCTATCGGAGCTGTTAGAGTGGATCACGTACGCACTGAGAATAACTTGGCTGATCCTTTGACGAAAGGATTAGCTAGGGAGAAAGTCCATTTTTCCTCTAAGAAAATGGGACTATTGCCATTGAAATGAACCACACATAATGGTAACCCAACCTATGAACTGGAGATCCCAAGAAATAGGTTCAAAGGGTAATAACAAGTTATGGTGTGTTATGAGTTGAATATGTTCAAAAGACATAATTTCCTGAAGCGATCAAGGATGAGTTAATAGGAACTCTTAATGAAATCTATACTCCAATTTGGAGTGGAGTACCAAGCTACAGGAGTACTCTTGATAGATTCACCTATGTGAATGTGGAAGTGAGGCCGCTTCCTATGAAATGTGTGGCAGCATTTCTAGAGCATTCACTACACTGGGATAGACGTGCATGGCCGAAATAGCACGGGTCTAGAACAACACCAAGAGTAGGTTGTGTGTGGTACGTTGTCAGAGATAGGGTTCAAAACTTCGAGTCACCCTTGTTGAATCTGAATCGTACTCACTACGTCGAAGTTCAAGTTGAAAAACACTTCTGTTTATGCGCAACCTATATATATATGGATTCTGCTCGAAAATGTTTTCAAAAAATTCAAGTGGGGGATTGTTGGAACAACAAGTGTGTGTGTAGTGTGTGAATTTTGTGAAAAAACTCAAAGTCCCACATTGGTGGGAAATGAGAGTTTTACTCTCTTTATAATATAGAGAAGTGGGCTAAAGGGGTGTGGCCCTTGGGCTACCCACATTTTGTGGAGAGGGAGGACCTATATGGTAAACCATCTATCACACACACGCGCGCCGAACCGAACCGAGCCGAGCCGGGCCGGGCCGGGTTGGGTTGGGTTGGGTCGGGTCGGGTTTATTAAATAAACTTATTTTTTGGACAAGGCTAATTGCGTGATTAGTTCCTTGATTTTTGCTAAACGTTTTTGACTGATTACATTTGACCGTTTTTTTCAAAACTGATTAATGGAGCGTTAATCATGCAAACGTTTTCACTGATTTTTTGCTAAACGTTTTGCCATGCATTAATCTTCTGTAACCGTTTTGAACGTTCAACTTATGACCGTTTTAATTGCGTGATTAGTGCCTAATTAAACAGCAGCAGTTACGTTGCAATTTTTCCTATAAAAGGCGTGTTGATTTCCTGTTTTTAATACACAAAAAAATACAGGAAGCAATCTTCTTCTCCTCTCTATTTTTTCCTCACAAAAAACAAAACCCTCGAGCAGTTTCTTTTCTTTTTTTTGGTGTTTAGTTGCCCGGTGGTTTTGTGCAGTTCCACCGGTATAATTACAATAGAGAAGGCTGTTTTATCCTGGGGAACATCCGGTTGTTGTACGAGCTGCTTGCACAAATTGAAGGGTAGTACCGTGAATGTTCTAAAGAGAGCGACATAGTCCGCGACTCAGTCTATTTCCCGGTAACTTTGTTCTGTTTTTATTGTTTACAGCAGTTCGGTTTATAACAATTTTAGAACATTCTTTTCTGCCTTTATAATCATCATGTCTACCGAGGAAATAACTATGTCCAATGACCTTAACAAGCCCTTCCGTTTTGAAGGCGCTCATTTTAAAAGATGGAAACAGAAAATGCAGTTTTTCTTAACTGTTAAAAAAGTTCATTCTGTATTGACTGTCCCTAGGCCTGTTATTCCTGATAATGCTGAACAAGATGATCTAGTGTATTGGAATTCTGAAATTGAAACTTCGAATGAAACCGATTTCATGTGCAAAAACTATATTCTTAATGGTCTGTCTGATAACCTATATGACTATTATAATCTGGAAAACACCGCTAAGGATTTGTGGGATGCCCTGCAAAAGAAATATGACACCGAAGAAGCCGGTGCCAAAAAGTATGCTGTTAGCAGGTACCTGAAAATTCCAGATGACTGATGATAAGTCCGTGGAAGTGCAGTCCCACGAACTTCAGAAAATTGCCCATGAGATAATTTCCGAAGGTATGGCTCTTGATGAACAATTTCAGATTGCTGTTATAATTGACAAGTTGCCTCCTTCTTGGAAAGATTTCAAAAACAGTCTCAGGCACAAGACTAAGGAATTTTCCTTAGAGAGTTTGATTACTCGGCTCCGTATACAGGAAGAATCCAGAAAACAGGACCACAAAGAAGAAGTCTTACAGCTCTCTGCAAACAATGCTCCTAAGCGTTCTGCTGCAGTTCTCAAGCCCGCTGGTAAGAACTTCAAGCCTCAGAACCGGAAGAATAACTTCAACAAAAATAAACAGAATGTTCAAAAGAACGATGGAAAGCAACAAATTCAAACCCCCTAAGAATGGTACTGGTCAATTCCTATGTTATAGGTGTGGAAAACCAGGCCATATGGCACGAAAGTGCAGGAACATGCCTAACCCTGTACCACAGGCTAGCATGATAGAAGAGCCACTTGTGGCTATGATTACTGAGATCAACCTTATTGGTGGATCAGAAGGGTGGTGGGTAGACACTGGCGCTACACGCCATGTCTGCTATGATCGTCGGATGTTTAAAACTTATTCTGAAAACACCGATGATAAGAAAGTGCTGTTGGGTGATTCCCATTCCACTAATGTTGCTGGTATTGGTAATGTTGAGTTGAAGTTTACTTCTGGCAGGACTCTCATTCTGAAGGATGTACTGCACACTCCGGAAATGAGAAAGAACTTAGTTTCTGGTTTTCTTCTTAATAAGGCTGGTTTTACACAAACCATAGGTTCCGATTTATTTACTTTAACTAAGAATGGAATGTTTGTAGGGAAAGGATATGCTACTGATGGCATGTTTAAACTGAATGTTGAGATTAATAAAATTTCTGATTCTGCTTATATGTTGTCTTCTTCTGTTAATATTTGGCATGCTAGACTCTGTCATGTGAACAAAAGACTCATAAAAAATATGAGCAATTTAGGCCTTATCCCTAATGTTTCCCTCAATGACTTTGATAAATGTGATTTTTGTAGTCAGGCTAAGATTACAAAAACACCTCATAAGTCTGTTGTTAGAAACTCAGAACCGTTAGATTTAATTCATTCTGATATTTGTGAATATAATGGAACGCTGACCAGAAATGGACAACGATATTTCATCACCTTTATTGATGATTGTTCTGATTATACTCGTGTTTATTTGATGAAAAATAAGAGTGATGCTTTTGATATGTTTAAGTTGTTTGTGACAGAGTTTGAGAATCAGTTCAACAAGCAAATAAAAAGGTTGCGTAGTGATCGTGGAACTGAGTATGATACTGATGCTTTTGTAGAGTTTTATAACTCACATGGTATCATACATGAAAGATCAGCTCCTTATTCTCCAGAAATGAATGGTAAGGCTGAAAGGAAAAATAGAACCTTTACTGAGTTAGTAGTTGCTATTTCCTTAAATTCTGGTGCTGCTGATCATTGGTGGGGAGAAATTCTTCTCACTGTTTGTTATGTCTTGAACCGTATTCCAAAGACTAAGAGTAAGATTTCTCCTTATGAATTACTTCGTAACAAACAACCTAACATTTCTTATTTCAGAACTTGGGGTTGTCTGGCATATGTTAGGATTCCTGATCCTAAAAGAGTTAAGTTAGCTAGTAGAGCTTATGAATGTGTATTCATTGGCTATGCTGTTAATAGTAAAGCATATAGATTCTTTGACTTAAGTGCACGAGTAATTATTGAATCTAATGATGTTGATTTTTATGAGGACAGGTTTCCTTTTAAATCTAGAAATAGTGGGGGCTCGTCCTCCTCTATTATTCCTAAAGACAGGTCTAACTCACAAGACTTGGATGCTGAACCCGAACTAAAGAAAGAGCAAGCGGGCTAGAGTAGCTAAAGACTTCGGCCCAGACTTTGTAGTTCTGAATGTAGAGGAGGATCCTTCTACCCTCCAAGAAGCTCTAACCTCAGTGGATGCAGATTTATGGCAAGAAGCCGTGAACGACGAAATGGACTCACTTGAGTCTAATCGAACTTGGCATCTAACTGAGTTGCCACCAGGCTGCAAGTCAATTGGTTGCAAATGGGTCCTAAAAAGAAAGCTGAAAGTTGATGGGACCATTGATAAGTTCAAAGCCCGTTTGGTAGCTAAAGGCTACAGACAAAGGGAGAATGTTGATTTCTTTGATACCTATTCACCTGTAACTAGAGTAACATCTATTAGAGTATTAATATCTCTTGCTTCTGTTTTTAATCTTGTAGTACATCAAATGGATGTGAAGACTGCATTCTTGAACGGTGAATTGGAAGAAGAAATCTACATGGATCAACCGGAAGGATTCATTGTTCAAGGAAAAGAGCATCTGGTATGTAAGCTAGATAAATCTCTTTATGGTCTCAAACAAGCACCTAAACAATGGCATGAAAAATTTGATAACTTAGTCATCTCACATGGTTTTTAAGATAAATGGTAGTGACAAATGCATATATGTAAAATTTGAGAAGGACATATGCACTATAATTTGTCTATATGTGGATGACTTGTTAATTTTTGGCTCGAACATTCATGCTGTGAATGATGTAAAGCTATTGTTGAATGCTGAGTTTGATATGAAAGACCTAGGAGAGGCTAATGTAATCCTTGGAATTAAGATTACTAGGACAGAAAATGGAGTTTCTTTGGATCAATCTCATTACATTGAGAAGATCCTAAAGAAATATAGTTACTTTGACTGTAAACCTGCTAGTACACCTTATGATCCAGTGTTAAATTATTTAAGAACACTGGTGATGCCGTAAAGGCAATCTGATTATGCGAGCATCATTGGCAGCCTTCGGTATGCCACTGATTGTACTAGACCCGACATTGCCTATGTCGTGGGATTGTTAGGCAGGTTTACTAGTTGTCCTGGTAATGAGCATTGGCATGCTATTGAAAGGGTCATGAGATACCTTAAGAGGACCATGGACCTAGGGTTGCATTATGAAAGGTTTCCAGCTGTACTAGAAGGCTATAGTGATGCTGACTGGAACACCTTATCAGATGACTCTAAGGCTACTAGTGGATATATTTTTTCTATAGCCGGTGGAGCTGTATCTTGGAAGTCTAAGAAACAGACTATTTTGGCTCAGTCCACCATGGAGTCAGAAATGATAGCACTAGCTACGGCTAGTGAAGAAGCAGGTTGGTTAAGAGGCCTGCTAGGTGAAATTCCCCTATGGGAAAAGCCATTACCGGCTGTCTTGATCCATTGCGATAGTACCCGCGGCTATTGCAAAAGTTCAGAACCGTTATTACAACGGTAAGAGACGACAAATACGTCGTAAGCACAGCACTGTGAGAGAATATCTCTCTATCGGAGCTGTTAGAGTGGATCACGTACGCACTGAGAATAACTTGGCTGATCCTTTGACGAAAGGATTAGCTAGGGAGAAAGTCCATTTTTCCTCTAAGAAAAATGGGACTATTGCCATTGAAATGAACCACACATAATGGTAACCCAACCTATGAACTGGAGATCCCAAGAAATAGGTTCAAAGGGTAATAACAAGTTATGGTGTGTTATGAGTTGAATATGTTCAAAAGACATAATTTCCTGAAGCGATCAAGGATGAGTTAATAGGAACTCTTAATGAAAATCTATACTCCAATTTGGAGTGGAGTAACCAAGCTACAGGAGTACTCTTGATAGATTCACCTATGTGAATGTGGAAGTGAGGCCGCTTCCTATGAAATGTGTGGCAGCATTTCTAGAGCATTCACTACACTGGGATAGACGTGCATGGCCGAAATAGCACGGGTCTAGAACAACACCAAGAGTAGGTTGTGTGTGGTACGTTGTCAGAGATAGGGTTCAAAACTTCGAGTCACCCTTGTTGAATCTGAATCGTACTCACTACGTCGAAGTTCAAGTTGAAAAACACTTCTGTTTATGCGCAACCTATATATATATGGATTCTGCTCGAAAATGTTTTCAAAAAATTCAAGTGGGGGATTGTTGGAACAACAAGTGTGTGTAGTGTGTGAATTTTGTGAAAAAACTCAAAGTCCCACATTGGTGGGAAATGAGAGTTTTACTCTCTTTATAATATAGAGAAGTGGGCTAAAGGGGTGTGGCCCTTGGGCTACCCACATTTTGTGGAGAGGGAGGACCTATATGGTAAACCATCTATCACACACACGCGCGCCGAACCGAACCGAGCCGAGCCGGGCCGGGCCGGGTTGGGTTGGTTGGGTTGGGTCGGGTCGGGTTTATTAAATAAACTTATTTTTTGGACAAGGCTAATTGCGTGATTAGTTCCTTGATTTTTGCTAAACGTTTTTGACTGATTACATTTGACCGTTTTTTCAAAAACTGATTAATGGAGCGTTAATCATGCAAACGTTTTCACTGATTTTTTGCTAAACGTTTTGCCATGCATTAATCTTCTGTAACCGTTTTGAACGTTCAACTTATGACCGTTTTAATTGCGTGATTAGTGCCTAATTAAACAGCAGCAGTTACGTTGCAATTTTCCTATAAAAGGCGTGTTGATTTCCTGTTTTTAATACACAAAAAAATACAGGAAGCAATCTTCTTCTCCTCTCTATTTTTCCTCACAAAAACAAAACCCTCGAGCAGTTTCTTTCTTTTTTGGTGTTTAGTTGCCCGGTGGTTTTGTGCAGTTCCACCGGTATAATTACAATAGAGAAAGGCTGTTTTATCCTGGGGAACATCCGGTTGTTGTACGAGCTGCTTGCACAAATTGAAGGGCAGTACCGTGAATGTTCTAAAAGAGAGCGACATAGTCCGCGACTCAGTCTATTTCCCGTAACTTTGTTCTGTTTTTATTGTTTACAGCAGTTCGGTTTATAACAATTTTAGAAACATTCTTTTCTGCCTTTATAATCATCATGTCTACCGAGGAAAATAACTATGTCCAATGACCTTAACAAGCCCTTCCGTTTTGAAGCGCTCATTTTAAAAGATGGAAACAGAAAATGCAGTTTTTCTTAACTGTTAAAAAAGTTCATTCTGTATTGACTGTCCTAGGCCTGTTATTCCTGATAATGCTGAACAAGATGATCTAGTGTATTGGAATTCTGAAATTGAAACTTGAATGAAACCGATTTCATGTGCAAAAACTATATTCTTAATGGTCTGTCTGATAACCTGTATGACTATTATAATCTGGAAAACACCGCTAAGGATTTGTGGGATGCCCTGCAAAAGAAATATGACACCGAAGAAGCCGGTGCCAAAAGTATGCTGTTAGCAGGTACCTGAAATTCCAGATGACTGATGATAAGTCCGTGGAAGTGCAGTCCCACGAACTTCAGAAAATTGCCCATGAGATAATTTCCGAAGGTATGGCTCTTGATGAACAATTTCAGATTGCTGTTATAATTGACAAGTTGCCTCCTTCTTGGAAAGATTTCAAAAACAGTCTCAGGCACAAGACTAAGGAATTTTCCTTAGAGAGTTTGATTACTCGGCTCCGTATAGAGGAAGAATCCAGAAAACAGGACCAGAAGAAGAAGTCTTACAGCTCTCTGCAAACAATGCTCCTAAGCGTTCTGCTGCAGTTCTCAAGCCCGCTGGTAAGAACTTCAAGCCTCAGAACCGGAAGAATAACTTCAACAAAAATAAACAGAATGTTCAAAAGAACGATGGAAAGCAACAAATTCAACCCCCTAAGAATGGTACTGGTCAATTCCTATGTTATAGGTGTGGAAAACCAGGCCATATGGCACGAAAGTGCAGGAACATGCCTAACCCTGTACCACAGGCTAGCATGATAGAAGAGCCACTTGTGGCTATGATTACTGAGATCAACCTTATTGGTGGATCAGAAGGGTGGTGGGTAGACACTGGCGCTACACGCCATGTCTGCTATGATCGTCGGATGTTTAAAACTTATTCTGAAAACACCGATGATAAGAAAGTGCTGTTGGGTGATTCCCATTCCACTAATGTTGCTGGTATTGGTAATGTTGAGTTGAAGTTTACTTCTGGCAGGACTCTCATTCTGAAGGATGTACTGCACACTCCGGAAATGAGAAAGAACTTAGTTTCTGGTTTTCTTCTTAATAAGGCTGGTTTTACAAAACCATAGGTTCCGATTTATTTACTTTAACTAAGAATGGAATGTTTGTAGGGAAAGGTATGCTACTGATGGCATGTTTAAACTGAATGTTGAGATTAATAAAATTTCTGATTCTGCTTATATGTTGTCTTCTTCTGTTAATATTTGGCATGCTAGACTCTGTCATGTGAACAAAAGACTCATAAAAAATATGAGCAATTTAGGCCTTATCCCTAATGTTTCCCTCAATGACTTTGATAAATGTGATTTTTGTAGTCAGGCTAAGATTACAAAAACACCTCATAAGTCTGTTGTTAGAAACTCAGAACCGTTAGATTTAATTCATTCTGATATTTGTGAATATAATGGAACGCTGACCAGAAATGGACAACGATATTTCATCACCTTTATTGATGATTGTTCTGATTATACTCGTGTTTATTTGATGAAAAATAAGAGTGATGCTTTTGATATGTTTAAGTTGTTTGTGACAGAGTTTGAGAATCAGTTCAACAAGCAAATAAAAAGGTTGCGTAGTGATCGTGGAACTGAGTATGATACTGATGCTTTTGTAGAGTTTTATAACTCACATGGTATCATACATGAAAGATCAGCTCCTTATTCTCCAGAAATGAATGGTAAGGCTGAAAGGAAAAATAGAACCTTTTACTGAGTTAGTAGTTGCTATTTCCTTAAATTCTGGTGCTGCTGATCATTGGTGGGGAGAAATTCTTCTCACTGTTTGTTATGTCTTGAACCGTATTCCAAAGACTAAGAGTAAGATTTCTCCTTATGAATTACTTCGTAACAAACAACCTAACATTTCTTATTTCAGAACTTGGGGTTGTCTGGCATATGTTAGGATTCCTGATCCTAAAAGAGTTAAGTTAGCTAGTAGAGCTTATGAATGTGTATTCATTGGCTATGCTGTTAATAGTAAAGCATATAGATTCTTTGATTTAAGTGCACGAGTAATTTGAATCTAATGATGTTGATTTTTATGAGGACAGGTTTCCTTTTAAATCTAGAAATAGTGGGGGCTCGTCCCCTCTATTATTCCTAAAGACAGGTCTAACTCACAAGACTTGGATGCTGAACCCGAACTAAGAAAGAGCAAGCGGGCTAGAGTAGCTAAAGACTTCGGCCCAGACTTTGTAGTTCTGAATGTAGAGGAGGATCCTTCTACCCTCCAAGAAGCTCTAACCTCAGTGGATGCAGATTTATGGCAAGAAGCCGTGAACGACGAAATGGACTCACTTGAGTCTAATCGAACTTGGCATCTAACTGAGTTGCCACCAGGCTGCAAGTCAATTGGTTGCAAATGGGTCCTAAAAAGAAAGCTGAAAGTTGATGGGACCATTGATAAGTTCAAAGCCCGTTTGGTAGCTAAAGGCTACAGACAAAGGGAGAATGTTGATTTCTTTGATACCTATTCACCTGTAACTAGAGTAACATCTATTAGAGTATTAATATCTCTTGCTTCTGTTTTTAATCTTGTAGTACATCAAATGGATGTGAAGACTGCATTCTTGAACGGTGAATTGGAAGAAGAAATCTACATGGATCAACCGGAAGGATTCATTGTTCAAGGAAAAGAGCATCTGGTATGTAAGCTAGATAAATCTCTTTATGGTCTCAAACAAGCACCTAAACAATGGCATGAAAAATTTGATAACTTAGTCATCTCACATGGTTTTAAGATAAATGGTAGTGACAAATGCATATATGTAAAATTTGAGAAGGACATATGCACTATAATTTGTCTATATGTGGATGACTTGTTAATTTTTGGCTCGAACATTCATGCTGTGAATGATGTAAAGCTATTGTTGAATGCTGAGTTTGATATGAAAGACCTAGGAGAGGCTAATGTAATCCTTGGAATTAAGATTACTAGGACAGAAAATGGAGTTTCTTTGGATCAATCTCATTACATTGAGAAAGATCCTAAAGAAATATAGTTACTTTGACTGTAAACCTGCTAGTACACCTTATGATCCCAGTGTTAAATTATTTAAGAACACTGGTGATGCCGTAAGGCAATCTGATTATGCGAGCATCATTGGCAGCCTTCGGTATGCCACTGATTGTACTAGACCCGACATTGCCTATGTCGTGGGATTGTTAGGCAGGTTTACTAGTTGTCCTGGTAATGAGCATTGGCATGCTATTGAAAGGGTCATGAGATACCTTAAGAGGACCATGAACTAGGGTTGCATTATGAAAGGTTTCCAGCTGTACTAGAAGGCTATAGTGATGCTGACTGGAACACCTTATCAGATGACTCTAAGGCTACTAGTGGATATATTTTTTCTATAGCCGGTGGAGCTGTATCTTGGAAGTCTAAGAAACAGACTATTTTGGCTCAGTCCACCATGGAGTCAGAAATGATAGCACTAGCTACGGCTAGTGAAGAAGCAGGTTGGTTAAGAGGCCTGCTAGGTGAAATTCCCCTATGGGAAAAAATTACCGGCTGTCTTGATCCATTGCGATAGTACCGCGGCTATTGCAAAAGTTCAGAACCGTTATTACAACGGTAAGAGACGACAAATACGTCGTAAGCACAGCACTGTGAGAGAATATCTCTCTATCGGAGCTGTTAGAGTGGATCACGTACGCACTGAGAATAACTTGGCTGATCCTTTGACGAAAGGATTAGCTAGGGAGAAAGTCCATTTTTCCTCTAAGAAAATGGGACTATTGCCATTGAAATGAACCACACATAATGGTAACCCAACCTATGAACTGGAGATCCCAAGAAATAGGTTCAAAGGGTAATAACAAGTTATGGTGTGTTATGAGTTGAATATGTTCAAAAGACATAATTTCCTGAAGCGATCAAGGATGAGTTAATAGGAACTCTTAATGAAATCTATACTCCAATTTGGAGTGGAGTACCAAGCTACAGGAGTACTCTTGATAGATTCACCTATGTGAATGTGGAAGTTAGGCCGCTTCCTATGAAATGTGTGGCAGCATTTCTAGAGCATTCACTACACTGGGATAGACGTGCATGGCCGAAATAGCACGGGTCTAGAACAACACCAAGAGTAGGTTGTGTGTGGTACGTTGTCAGAGATAGGGTTCAAAACTTCGAGTCACCCTTGTTGAATCTGAATCGTACTCACTACGTCGAAGTTCAAGTTGAAAAACACTTCTGTTTATGCGCAACCTATATATGTATGGATTCTGCTCGAAAATGTTTTCAAAAAATTCAAGTGGGGGATTGTTGGAACAACAAGTGAGTGTGTGAATTTTGTGAAAAAACTCAAAGTCCCACATTGGTGGGAAATGAGAGTTTTACTCTCTTTATAATATAGAGAGTGGGCTAAAGGGGTGTGGCCCTTGGGCTACCCACATTTTGTGGAGGGAGGACCTATATGGTAAACCATCTATCACACACACGCGCGCCGAACCGAACCGAGCCGAGCCGGGCCGGGCCGGGTTGGGTTGGGTTGGGTCGGGTCGGGTTTATTAAATAAACTTATTTTTTGGACAAGGCTAATTGCGTGATTAGTTCCTTGATTTTTGCTAAACGTTTTTGACTGATTACATTTGACCGTTTTTTCAAAACTGATTAATGGAGCGTTAATCATGCAAACGTTTTCACTGATTTTTTGCTAAACGTTTTGCCACGCATTAATCTTCTGTAACCGTTTTGAACGTTCAACTTATGACCGTTTTAATTGCGTGATTAGTGCCTAATTAAACAGCAGCAGTTACGTTGCAATTTTTCCTATAAAAGGCGTGTTGATTTCCTGTTTTTGATACACAAAAAATACAGAAAGCAATCTTCTTCTCCTCTCTATTTTTCCTCACAAAAAAAAACCCTCGAGCAGTTTCTTTTCTTTTTTGGTGTTTAGTTGCCCGGTGGTTTTGTGCAGTTCCACCGGTATAATTACAATAGAGAAAGGCTGTTTTATCCTGGGGAACATCCGGTTGTTGTACGAGCTGCTTGCACAAATTAAAGGGCAGTACCGTGAATGTTCTAAAGAGAGCGACATAGTCCGCGACTCAGTCTATTTCCCGGTAACTTTGTTCTGTTTTTATTGTTTACAGCAGTTCGGTTATAACAATTTTAGAACATTCTTTTCTGCCTTTATAATCATCATGTCTACCGAGGAAATAACTATGTCCAATGACCTTAACAAGCCCTTCCGTTTTGAAGGCGCTCATTTTAAAAGATGGAAACAGAAAATGCAGTTTTTCTTAACTGTTAAAAAAGTTCATTCTGTATTGACTGTCCCTAGGCCTGTTATTCCTGATAATGCTGAACAAGATGATCTAGTGTATTGGAATTCTGAAATTGAAACTTGAATGAAACCGATTTCATGTGCAAAAACTATATTCTTAATGGTCTGTCTGATAACCTGTATGACTATTATAATCTGGAAAACACCGCTAAGGATTTGTGGGATGCCCTGCAAAAGAAATATGACACCGAAGAAGCCGGTGCCAAAAAGTATGCTGTTAGCAGGTACCTGAAATTCCAGATGACTGATGATAAGTCCGTGGAAGTGCAGTCCCACGAACTTCAGAAAATTGCCCATGAGATAATTTCCGAAGGTATGGCTCTTGATGAACAATTTCAGATTGCTGTTATAATTGACAAGTTGCCTCCTTCTTGGAAAGATTTCAAAAACAGTCTCAGGCACAAGACTAAGGAATTTTCCTTAGAGAGTTTGATTACTCGGCTCCGTATAG
>NW_018744296.1:0-25264 GCF_001683475.1 Chenopodium quinoa
TACAGATAATTCTTTATTATCATAAGCAAGTGTTGTCTCTCAGTTATTATTGCAAGGCCATTATCTCCAATAATCATCAGAAATAGACTCACCCATCCAAGCCATCAAACCTCTAACAGCTAACAGGTTAACAATAAAAGAAACGAATAATCTAGAAATTTTAAAAATAAACTAATTATCGAGTCTAGACACATATCCAGTTGGAGTAGAATTGCTTAAAGTGAGAGTGATAAACAAATGTATACCAAAGTTCTTCATCATTGCCTGTTTCTTGTCTTGTTGTCTATGTCACTAGTTACTCAGTGCAGTTATTCTTGAATTTGATGATGTTCCCATTGATAACTTATTTTTGAAGATTTTTCAACAAGGCAAAGCATGTGATCTTGGAGGTCCTGTTCTTGTGGCATCGCTCAGCGTGAGCATCATGTTTTCTGCAGCAAGTCTTACATGCCCCAACCTCAACTACGAGCCTTCAAGTATATAAGAAAGCTACAGATAACTGCTGGTAAATTGCTAGAATTTTTTTTTTTAAAATTTTTTTTTTGGAACAATGTTATTAATCTGATCAGTTCATGGACAATAATTTACAATCAATAATCTGTGTTGTTTAGTGATCTAAAATAATAAAAATACGCTGCGTTACAAAATTTGACTTTAAACTACTTGATAACTGACTCAGGCCCTAAATTGAAGGGTGTAAGGAAAGGGAAAATTATTGAATCGTTCTGTTAGGGGAACTTTCTGGAGCTTATGGCTGGACCAAAGAGGTTGACTTTCGCTTTGTGTCTCTTATCCTGTCAAGAAGCAATGGCGTCAAGCTTACATCTCTTACGGAGTCTTTACTATGGTACAAATATGAATTCTTTTTTCAATTAAGCATTTTCTTCCTGTTCTGATTTTTTTATTCTTCAATTTATTATTGTCTTTTGCAATATCATAATTCAGATTTATTATAAAACATTTATTATTGTGGTTGTTAAATGTCAATATCAATATAAGTAAATAATGATAGGTTGTTTAAAACGAATCTAAAACCAGCCGGATGGAGTGACAATTATCTAATGAGTTACTGTGAATTACTGTGTGTTTTGGGATGCTCTAGCTTTGGTTGATGTATGCAATTGTCTGTTTGAATGCTGAAGTTTTGGTTGTGGCACAATCTACTCCAATGCCTCCTGCTACCTAAGTATTCATCTATTCATCCTCATTGTCCACTGGGAAAATTACAATGTGACAGTTTTTCAAGTGTTATACGGAGTCAGTTTTATTGATGTCTTTGGTTGGTTTGTGTTGTGGTAATTATGACCTGCTAACTCATCTGATGAAAAAAAAATTGATAGAGAGTAAGTGACAAGTAATCTACAGCATTTAGTCATTTTATCATCAAATGATTTAAACCCCAATTTATCATTTATGTACACTTTCGTACCGAATTTATAATATTTCTGGCAATTAGAAATAAATAATTTAATTTTGAAAATCTTTGTAGACTGTACACATGCCGAATAATTTATCACGGGTATCATGATTGAAATAGTCCATTTCCCAAATTTTTGCAGTGATTAAATTATCACAGTTTATTTCAACCAGTTCAAGAACTAATTCCCAACCAATTCTAGCCTGAAGAAATTTGTTGTTGAATTGATGTCGGAGGTGGTCTCTTTGATTAAGAATGCGATCAAGGAGAGATCCATTGATGGTCACAATACCTCTGTGGTTACATTTACTATTTATCTTCGTAGGTTTTTGTCATTGCTGTCTCCAAATCAATAGTGCTAGGCAAATCAATTTTTAGTTCAATTTTATTTGCTGATTTATTAACTTAAATTAGCAAAAAAAAACTGTAATTATGAATTGTATACTTGCTGCTGCTTGCATTCCATAATCCTCTTTTCGTTGATCCTTACTTTCTTAATCCTTGTCTCATAACTTGCCATTGTTCCCTGGTGACTTGGTGAGAATGCAGTGGATCAACTTGTGGAGATTATCAAGGATTCAAGGTCAGAATCTAGCATTCATATGAAATTGCCACAAACTCAGCTTTTGAAGGCTATCAAGGGCTGAATCTATATTCCGTGGAATCGTACGGTTTTTAAATTCTGTATTATTGGTTTTAAATTATGTATTATTGGTTTAGCTTCCTTGGTGCACCTTCTTTGCATTATGTGGTTTTCTGTAGCAATATAATCAAGAGACTCGGTTTGTCTTAAACGACAAGACAGAAAGCTGCATTAGTATAATAGAATATTTTAGCTATATGCTACAGAACTATGAAGTTACCTTAGGGATGTAAATTCCTTGTAGTCAGAATGATATAATGTGAGCAATAAAACCCAATATTTGAGAGGCACATATCCTAAGAATGATGGTTTAATTCATATGTTCAAGATGAAAGTGGATAAAAGTTATATGGGATATTGCGCATGTCAAGGTTTTAGTCAGAACTTTTAAGTCTGTTGGCACATATCACTGATGACTTAGGCACTTCCAGCCGTGTAATTGTGGATGCTCAACATCTTCTGCTCATTTATATGAGAAATAGTTGGAGAAAATTTTATTCAAATGCCGAGACAAAACGCCTGCTGTCTGCTTGACTCTACTATAACACCACATTGCAAATTTTTCTGACCGACTTAAAATTTTCTAAGATCAATCAATAATACTGATGCTGAATAAGACTGTAAGAGCAGAACTACAGAAACAAGTGTGTCAGCTTACCTGAATTTATTAAGGCTGATGTGAGTTTTCTGTTTCTCTTGATCTCCTTGAGTTGCATGATTTGCTACACCTGTTCACATACTCTGATGTTCTTGACAGTACATCTATTATTGAGGATAGCTTTGAATATCTTGATGCACCTATTGTGAGGATTGCTGGGGCCGACGTACCAATGCCTTATGCACCCATTCTTGAGAGAATGGCTCTACCACAGTTTGTTTTTACTGTGTATCATGTTGTGTTAATGCATATTGCTTTCAGATTTTAGGAATATTTGTTTGTAATTTCAAAAATATTACTTGTGTTCCTTGGTTGATATCTAAGGGTAGTTATTTAGCTCTGATTTTTGACGATCTTTTGGTGCTTTACTGATTGGATACTCCAGATTGAAGATATTGTACGTGCTGCAAAGTGGCATGTTATAGAGCAATACCAAAGGCGGCGCGGCAGCAGCATAAGTATTACCATACCTTTCATGTATCTTTGAGGTAGTTTCTTTGTTTTTGATAGTACACTATATTCGTGTTAAAAAAAAATAAATTAAATAAGGATAGTGCACTATCTGTTTTCTTTTATGCAATGCATGAGTTAAATTTCACGAGTACTTTTTTATTTTTAAGTTTAGCCAGCTTATATGTTTATTTATATATTTTGAGGATTTTTTTTCTGTTTTTACTAAAATGCTGAAGTGTTAAGATTTATGACCTTTCTCAAATTTGTAAGTAACTTCAGAAAATATACGAAGTACTTTTTTTAAAAAGAAATTATTTGTTGTAATGTATGAATTATCTCATCGCTTTACATTGTAGAACTTATGTCCTTAGCTTTGTTTTCTTGTGTGATTCAATTGTAATCCTAGCATTTTTACTTTGTAATTTAATTTCTTTTCTTTAAATGTCGTTTTCATTTTGTAATTATTTAGTTGTTTTTGCTGCTAGAAGGCTAAGAACTACCAATAACAGAAGAGAGAAGGAAAGCCTTTGTAATATGAATTATTTGGTTGCGGCTGCTGGAAATTCAATTCATAGCTTAAGTTCTGGGCCATAACTTGATTTCAATGATGCTGCCAGTCATGTAAGTAAAAAAAATTGCCTAAAAGATGTGAAATTAGATTAGTTTAGCTTAAGGGAGAGGTTAGAGAGAAGGAAAACCTTTTATATAAAAATTGCCTAAAAGATGTGAAATTAGATTAGGTTAGCTGAAATACTCTTTCGATGCACCTTGCACCCAAGCGTATACAAACATTATCAAGAGAAGAGAAGGAAAAGGAGTGTAGGATTTGGAGGAGTAAAAAGAGGGAATGAGAAAGAGTATAATGTTTATTGGCTCGGGGAAGGTGGAAAGTAGGAAACTATAGATTTAGAGATGCAGGGTTTGGAAGTTTATAATGCGAGAGAGAGGTGGGTAAGCAAAGCTGTAATAAAAGGGATACAAGGCTAATTTTCTTATAATGGACACATTAGATTCCAAATCTTTAGCATGCCCACCTAGGGAAATCATATGGAAATCCATCTAATTGTTCTTGTTCGAGTAGAGTAAATATGATCTGATATATTAAAACAGTAGAGCTACCTGGAATAGCTTGGATGACTTCAATTGCTACTCTTGATCTTTTGCCTAGATTAATGACTCTGACTAACCTGAGTCATATCAATTAGTTTTAGTGATGGGCTCCTACCCCAAAGTTATTTGAAATTTTATATCAGGAAATCTCCCACTATTCTATTTGGAATTTGCCTAAGGGGAAGGGCATTATAGGTAATGTAATTTACTGATGCTAATAGTATTATGAGGAGGAGGATAGTCGGTTAATAGAGGTAAATGAGAATCAGAAATACTAGAAATAAAAAAGAGTAGGCAAAGAGAAGCATTTGTAATATGAAATTATTGTGTTAGCTTAGTTTAGCTCTTTATAGTTAATCAGGCCACTTGAAAGCTTGACATTCTATCTTTATTTTGATGTAATTCAGAACAGTCAGTCAAAATATCTTTTTCATTTTCGCCTTTTTTTAATGGTAAGGAGGATTGTAGATGGTTCTTGTGTGATCCAGCTCTTTATATCAGGTAACATATATTTAATTTGTTTATATTAATCTCCTTTTTCTAAAAAAGGAAGTTCTATTGCTGTTGAAAGGGAAGGAAACTCTACAAACATTAGTCATAGTGAATAAGGCGTGAGTTTAAACCTGATAAAATGGTAGCACTGCAGGCCCAGGCTGTACAATGAACCTACTCAAAGTATGGTAAGCTAAAATCAAATATGCATCTTCAGTCAAGCTGGTAGCAAGCATTGTAAAATCTATCTCAGTATCTCATTACAGCTCACTATATATAGTTCATTAACCTGTATCTAATTTTGTGCATGTGTTCAGTGTGGGTTGATTTCTACAAGCTGAAGATATTGGAATCGATTCAGAATTGTATCCAATGTTCTTTAGTCTTGAGCTGATAGGAAAACTGAGCGTCTTTGATATAGGGATGTCTGACTGTGATGTGCTAAGTATTAGAAACTTAACCTACTTGATTTACTGGTGCAGTATCGCTGCTAGATGGCTTCCTGTACAAATTTGTCAATTGTAATGTTTACAAAATCAGTGCAGTGTCGCCAGCATACTCATAATTTTGTATTTCGTAGTAGAGAAGCAGAAACAATTATTTAAGAATGCTGGAGAGAAGACTATTGAGTGGTTAGACAAGCTAGGAAATTCTAATGGTACTTTTCAAATATCCCAAATCCGTTTGAACATGCAACGAGTAATGCAGAATATTGCTACGATTCTTCGTACACAAAGTACATTCAAGGTATGGACGTATGGCAATGTTTGTGATTTTTGTATTAGGTGTTTCTCATTTTTAGAATTATTACTCATCTCAATATATAATTCACCTTTTTGAAGCCATTGAGCTGAGATTGAGATTATTTGATTATTATTCATTCTTTTAATTTTTACAGATTAATAGTTTATTTTCTTACACCGTATATTGTAATTTTTGTTTTCTGATGGATTTTATCGACAGAGGAGAGGATATTCTTGGTATTGGAGTATTTTGATGGTGGTGAGTTGGTGACTTTGGAGCTTACATTCATAGGCATGGTAGAGTTACAGAACTGCTGCTAGGCACTTTATCAAACAGCTGGGTACAAGTTAAAAAAAAATTAAAAAATAAATTAAAAAAATAAATAAATCTTGCTTTAGTTAATAATTGTTGTTGTAAATATTAGGGTTTGTTATTTTTATATTTGACACAGTAAATATTACTCCATCTGTCCCTTAATATTGAAACTTTTGCTATTGTCATTATTCAATTTGGTACTAGATTTAGGCCCTGTTTAGTTCGCCTTATATTTGCTTATTTGATCTGATCTGATCTGATATGAATGTCAGATTTGACCAAGCTTTGACCTTAAATATACGATAATATATACGGAAAAAAATATATCAAGTCTTGTTAGATTCGTAATAATATGTATTTTATTAATATGGGATTTTTAGAATTTTTTTAATCACGAAATTAAAGATATTTAGCGATAAAAAACTGTTGATAAAACGATGATTTGATATGAACTTATTTTTCTGATCTGAATTTATTTTTAAAGGTGAACTAAACAAGGCCTTAGTCCAAATTTCATCCTCTTACTTTCTCTACCCTCCTTCATTCTACAATCTAGAAATAGTAATTTTTAAAATTCAAATGTATCTTTTCGTTTGACTCTATGCAATGTGCAAAAATCTCTCTTTATAGTGCTAAGAACACAAAATACTACCTCTGGTTCAATTTACTCGCAACAAACTCACAAATATTACCCCTTTGTTGCGAGTAAATTGAACTGGAGGTAGTAATAAAGGCGAGTGATAGCGATATATGTGTGAGCCAAATCAGGTAGGCTACTAACTAACTGGAAATATGCAAACTATGGGGTGGTATAGTAGTTAATGATTATGGTGATAAGAAGAGTTATTCAAGTGTAGGTGAAAAATAAAATAATTGAGGGGCCGTTTGGTTGGGGGTAATCATGAAAGGGAATGAGAATCAACTGGCCCGATTCCCTTTGTTGATGTCTGTTTAGCACTTTCTTTCATTCCCTTTCCCCTCTTCATTACCCTAAATCCCTCTAAGTTCATTCCCCACCCTCTAGACTTTTTCATTCCCATTCCCTAGCCACCACCACACCACCACACCACCACCTTCCTACCTCCACACACTACCGAGAAACCCAACCACCGCACTACCCATTGCTTCGTCGCCTCTCCAACGACCTTCGTCGCGTCCCCAACAACCCTTGCCGCCTCTCCCCCTCCCCGTAAAACTCCCTTCTCCTCACGCAAACACTAACTTAGCCCCTAGAAATCCCTCCCTTTCCTCGCAAAACCGCCGTCCAACCCTCCCCCACCCTCGAAACTGAAGAGAGAGGGATTTCTAAGGGCTGGGTTAGTTTCTAGGGTTTTCGGGGTTGATTTTCGGGGAAGAGGGAGCTGCATGCCCGGGGCCGGCGAAGGGCGGCAAAGGTACGGATGGTGGCTTGGTGGACGGATGGTGGCTACAAAAAGTGGAAAGTGAATAAATTAGGTGGTTGTGTGGTGGTTGTGGGGTGGTGGGGTGGTGGTTGTGGGGTGGTGGGGTGATGGGATTGTTTCCCTTTATTTCTAAAACAAACAACATAGAGAATATTGGGTATTTTTATTCCATTCTCTTCCATTCCCTTTGTTCATTCCATTCCGTTTACCCCGGGTGAACCAAACGACCCCTGATTGTTTAACACCAATTCGAGATGTTATGTTATAGAAGCTACAAGTGATAAGAAGAGTTATTCAAGTGAAAAAAGAATAACATTTGGAAGACCATATTTAAAGAATTGCTTAATGAAATATTTATGTAAAACAGTAAAGGACGAGTATAAGGAATGAGAAAAAGAAAGTGAACCGAATTGAAAAAATGCTGCTCCCTTCGTCCCATATTTACAGGCAATATATCATTTTGGGTGTCCCATATATTCCTCCTATTAGAGAATCTTTCTATAGTTGGACTACTTTTTTGGACAACAATACCCTCATCAGATTTTTAAGAAATATATATATATATATATATATATATAAAGTAGTACTCGTAATTACTTACAAAGCATAATTGAAGATTTGATGTATATTTCCAAAAAGACATATTGACAACCATAAACTTAGGTAAAAAAAAAAAAAATCTTACCTTATTTGTGACATATGGAGGATTTTTTTTTTTTTTATGAAAGACATTATGTATTTAGTACGGTTATTACAATATGATTATATTCCGTATATATTTCTCTTGTTTTTTAAAATTATGTTATACAAAGCTACAAGTTTCAACAATAAAATGCGAATATCATATCAACAAATGATACTTTTGTTATTTCCTTGAATGATTATGATTAGAATTTTTATCAATTAATACTCTATAACTAACTACGGATACTTCAATAATGCTTGCCAAGAACAACAAATGTTGATTATTCTTAGCTTAGTTTGATTTTATTTTTATTTTAATTTTTTTTTTACCATTTTTGTTGTTCCATTCAATTTTAATTTATTGAATATTACCATGCGTGGCACGGGACCTAACTTGGTAGAATTTAAAAGAGAGATCCGTAGAAAATGATAGAAGTTTAAAAAGTTAAGTAGATGCAACATTTGTACAAGAGAATGTGAACAAGGATTGAAAAAAAATGTAAAATTAGAAGATGAAAATTAAAGTAAATTTAGGGACGGACTATGAGTGTTGATATTCAATAGACAAATACCATATTTTGTTGTTTTGGATGTCATCGTAAATCGACTAGTAAGCTTATGTAAATTTTAGCGTATTAAGCTAGTTATAATATTTTATCTCAAATTAAAACTTAGATTTATATAAGCATTTTAATTAGTTGGATGATAATGAAGATGATATGACCATTACAAAAATCATGATAGTTATTTAGGAATGTATGACATAAGAACACAAAAATAATTAACAAAGGCGAGTGATAGCCATAGATGTGTGAGCAAAAGCCAAAAGGGAAGGAGTTAAGAACAAAATGACTTAATCCTATAGGCTTGTTTTTATAGAGTAAGACGTAAGGAGCTAATGCATTTAGAGGAAGACGTGAGATCAAATCTCAACACAACCTATTTTTTTTTTTTTGCTTTGTTATTTTAAAATTTAAATTAAAAGGCAATTATTCAATTTTTGAAGTAAAAATGTTATTAATTGAGTACTACAAAAGTGCTATCATTCGTTGTTTTAAAAAAAAAGAGTGCTATTAATCATTTTTCCTATAACCCAAGGACGTGTTCCATTTACATAATACGATGTATCTATTACTCAAAATTATTGCACTTTCTAATTTTTCTTAAAACTCCGCATATGGCTTGGAAAAATAAAGCAAGTATTTATATTTAAAAACAGATAGAGTAATACTGTAATAATTAACCATAAAAAGACCCAAGCCACTTACTTATTGGACAGATCTGACCCATTTATGAATGGACAGGTTAGGGCTTTTATTAATGGCCCATTGAAATGTTGTGAATAAATAAGGAGAAAAAAACCTGATGAAATGCACTTAACATCTCCATTGAAGCGCACTCATCAATTCATCTTCATTGCACTCCACGTTCTCCATTTATGAGGTAAGTTGTTGTTTCTTTTAGTATTCATCATATCAATTTCACAATCTGGGTTCATCTTTCATCTAATTGAATTTAATTGTCAATGCAATAAGTTTAGGGTTCGAAATTCTCAATTATTAATTCTATTACTAAGATTATGAAGGATCATAACCACCGATTATGTTGCTAGCAAAGAAATTTATGAGCCTAATTTGATAATTGAATTTCATATTCCTAAAATTATGTGATTTTTCCAGATAATTGAATCATATTTGGTTGCTAATAGAAAATCTCAAATATTGGTTCTACATACTAAGTTTATGAAAAGTAATCATCAAATTAGTACTCGTATTGCTTTAGTTTGAATAAAAAAATAAAAGCAGTTAAAGAGTAAATTTTTATTACGTGATAGTTAATACTCGTGATAATTTTGTTTACTCACTTTTGAATATGTTACTCCCTCCGTTACAGGTTATGGGCAAGGGCAATGATTAGACATTTTCCCTTTGTGCTTTATGTCAAATCGTTGCACATGACCTGTATTTGAGGTAGTATTTGGTAAAGAGTAATTTTTTATTGATGGTTAATTGTTAATTGTGGTAGATAGGTGACGATGGAAAACAAACATGGTAAGCGTAGGAGGCGTTTTAAGCGCGTACATTTACCTCTTGAGATGTGGCTTGAGATTCTATCTAGACTGCCAATCAAGCCTCTTGCGATGTGTACTGTTGTGTGCAAGAAATGGAGGTATATTGTCTATAATTTTAGGAAGAAATTTAAAGTTCCTAATTGTGGTTTGTTTTTAAGGCTTGCCACTAACACACAAGATTTGGTGGGTTATTTTTGTTTTAAAACTAAGAAGTTTATCAACATACCAAAAAGTTGTGCCATTGATGGGTATGTTGATGCTATTAATAGTGGGTATGATAAGGGGTTATTGACTAACTTATCGTTCGATTTGGGACCTTTATACAAGATTAATCCCTTGAATCCCAACAGGCAGGGTAGTTTCTTCACTTTCTACCTCGGGTTGTTACTCTTGGGATTATATGATGGTACTTATGAGGTACACAATGTTGCCACTAACCAAGTCTATGTTGTGCCCAAGTCACCTATTGTGTTGCTATATGGTCCAGAAACCGATTGTAGTCGGGCGGGTGCCATTATTCAACTTCCATCTAGGAATCTTGTTTGTCATTTATTGTTGTGAGATTTAGCCTTGAGTACCACAAGTATGAGGTATACTATTCGGAAGATGGTACTTGGGTTGGATTTGGGTTGGAAGGGTATGACTTTGATGATGCTGCTCATAAGTTGCTTACAGATAACTAGGGTGCTGTCATTTTTATGGAATTCAGCATATGTATATATTTATTGACAAACAGCAACCATGGTGTAGGATTTATGATCTCTGGGCCTAAAACTAATCAACCGAAAACATATCGTATAATACCCTTGCCAAAGCTTTTGGATGGGAAACATTTGAGCACAAAATTAATGGTATGTGACAGTACACTCCATCTATCTTATTATGATATTGGTACACTCTGCATTTGGAGATCTGATAAAGAAATTCGAAGACCTGGTGCAACATCAGTAACCTGGCATGGATTCGCAAGCTTGTGATTACCAATACCTTGGAGTTAAGTATATTGCCTTTCATCAAGACGAATGCTCAAAAACACCTAGCCAAAGCTTTTGATGCCGGTCATAGTGTGGTGCCACTCCCTTGCCTTCGTGATGCTCCCATTATCTTCCTCCTTGTCAACTCGACTACCATTTATGCATATAATTACACTATTGACTTCTTGGAGAAAATTGGTGACATTAAAGATTGTGATGATGTAGCTTGTGTATCTATATTCAAGCCATGTTTAAGATCGATCCCTACCCATGGTATTTGAGCAATGTTAGCAAATTTTTTGTATGTAGTAACTACTACAGGTATAATACTTTAAAATAAGTAAATTGATAGCGGTTCATGGAGCAAATTGATGTTCTTTTCTCTTCAATTATCAGTGCTTGCATAAATTGAGGTATATATATTAATTACTAATCTCCCCTGATTGTTTATTAAATTTAGATTTCTGATTTTTTTTTTCCTTTTACGCTTAATGATTGCCCAATTTTATAAAGGATTTGATACTTCGTAATTTGTATGCATTGCTTCTCTAGTTTGAAGCATTTATCCATATTGATCTAAGTTTGGAAGGAAGTTTTAGTATGTTAATTTACTTTATTGCTTTATTTAGATCTTTTGTTGTTTTCTGATTTAATTGTAGAACAAGATTTGACAGTCTAAACATTTAGTCAACTTGCTAAGCACTAGAATTAGATATTAAAGTAAAAACAACTGTATGTTTCAAAAAAAAGTAAAACAATTGTAAATAATTATCCTAGTCGTAGTTAGTTACATATGATAATTTTTGCATAGTCAAATATAGTTAGCATTCTTATCACTTAAAGTGCTTTTTTTTTTGTGCACCCAAGTAGCAAGCCCCAAAAGAAAACAAAGCAAAACTAAAAAGAAAAACAACAAAAATAGAAGCTACTAACTAAACCCCTTTGAGTAAATAGTTCGATCTGAAACCATCCTAGTCCAAGCTACACTAGGCCGCATAAATCCTTCTATAAAACGTCACCAAGATTCGAAGTGACCTCAAAATAAACTTTGGCTCCATTGTAACACCAAAATTAGCAAGTCAATCCGCATCACTTTTAAGTTGTTATGTTGTAACTATATTTAGCTAGGTTTGTTAAAATAAAATCAAACTAACAAATTAATAAGAACAATATGTAAATGAATCACTAATCAATTCAAATTCATCATCATTGGATTGATTATACTAAGAAATCAAGCCTTTTTTTTTCTTCTTTTTTACAAATCAAGCTAGTTATCAAACTAATCAAGTCAAAACTAACAAAATCAAGCAAATAACTTGATCATCAATGAAAACTTAGAACTAATTAAAAAAAATTTAAAAAACAAATGGGAAGCCAAAACAAAGGAAGAGACATTGGGTAGCCACATAATCAAAAAGTAGACCCCACAAAAATCAGAAATCAAACCCACTATCTATCCTCACCAAGATTACATTTACATCACTCACTCAAACATTACTTGGTTCAATTTCAAACACCCACTTCACTAGTTCACTCCTCCTTTCTCCAATGGCATCCTTAGCAACCACCACCACCCTTTCCCTGAACCACCTCACTCGCAACAACCCCACCACCACATTCTCTCTCCACCCCCACAAACGCAGACTCACCCCACCACCCCTCTCCGCTCTCCCACCCCTCCTCTCCACCATCACCGACATCGACTCCAACCCAACAACACTCGCCGTAATCGGTGGCGGATCACTCGCCGCATCAATCGCAGCACTAGCAGCATTGCTCTCGCTAACAGACCCCGAGAAGCGGCGTCAGCAGCAGGCCGAGGTCGTTGGCGGAGCGACAAGGAGGTTGTTAGAGAATACTTTAACGGTACAGGGTTTCAGAGATGGAAGAAGATTTACGGGGAGACTGATGATGTTAATAAGGTTCAATTGGATATTCGGATTGGACATGCTAAAACTGTTGAGAGTGTTGTGATGATGTTGAAGGAGGATGGGTCGCTTAGTGGTGTTTCGGTTTGTGATGCTGGGTGTGGGACTGGGTCTTTGTCTATTCCTTTGGCTAAGGAAGGTGCTCTTGTTTGTGCTAGTGATATTTCTGCTGCTATGGTTCAGGAAGCCAGGCTAAGGTACTACTCATCTTATCGTGTTATTGTCTCAATTTAATTGTCACGTTAATAATTGACACGTTCATACAGTCATATATGTACGTATATAAAATGTTGATATTGTGAAGGTAAGGTATTATAATGGTACTGTCTCAATTTAATTGTCTAGGACTTTAAGTAAGGCACATTTTATTGTTGTAGTAGAATTGTAGATTAGTCTTAGATGATTGTTAGTTACTCTTAGCTATTTCAATATAAATTATTATGTTTTTAGTTTGAATTACAGTAGTAATATAAATGTATATTGTGAGCTAGCTTGGTGAAGATGATGGGGAACTCACGAATTGAGCCTACCATCTGCTCGTGCTTGGGAGTGTGGGATTCCCTTACTTTTCCCTAACGATTACATTAATATCAACATCAACTCAATCAGATGTACGCGGACTTACCCTGTGGCTTGTGGCATTAGAAAGATTGTTTCCAATTGGCTTTAATCCTGATATTCAATAACTCTGTGCTACTTTAACATTATAAGAGATCTTTGCACCAGTCTTAGAAATCAAGATAAAGGCCACTTGTTTACAAATTTGTACTTCTTGCATTCATTTTGAACCAAACCGATGGTACCCTTAAGCACTGCAAATATGTTATATAAACAAGCAATAGTACATCAGTGTGTCATTAGAAAAAATCTGTTTGAAATGCTTTAGCATTAAGTGGCAATGAGTGCTCTCATGTTCGAATTTCGAGCAGCAGAGGTGTTGGTATGGTCTTCGATGTTTATAATTTCATAGACTTTGAGCAGGATCAAACAGAAGTTTCCGTTTCTATAAACTATAGCTCTTTCAGCAAAGAGAAATGCAGTAGATTCATGATTAGACCATTCTAGAAAGAGTAACTTTGTTTTCTTTTATGAACCTAAAAGTTATAATGACATTCACATATTTTATAACTCACAAAGAATGGCATAAATAACTGAACTCAATGCATGAGCGCAGTACAACCTTCTTGGTAAAGTTAGTTCAAGGAGCAGCGTTTGAATTAGAAAAATACAACTGACTTTCATGGTTTAATTTTATTAACCAACTTTCATGGTTTAGTTTTATAAGCTGGTTTATATGGTGGCATCTATGTTACAGTAGACACCCAAGTTGTCAGACTGTATGACAATATGATCCATTTTATAGTTTTAGTAATCGTAAACTCTTAATCAGCACTCTCTTCTGTTAATTAAATTGTAAATTGCTTTCATTTGATATGTTGAACCTGTTCTATACACGCAGGCAAAAGAGGAGCTTCAAATTACCGATACTAGTCCCTCATCAAATATTGTGATGCCAAAAATTCGAGGTGAAGGATTTGGAGAGCTTGGATGGGAAGTATGATACAGTTGTTTGCCTTGACGTTCTTATTCATTACCCCCAAGATAAAGCAGATGCAATGATTGGCCACCTTGCTTCATTGGCTGAGAATCGATTAATACTAAGTTTTGCACCCAAGACATTTTTTTTATTCTCTATTGAAGAGAATAGGAGAGCTATTTCCAGGGCCTTCAAAAGCCACAAGGGCATATTTGCATGCAGAGGCTGATGTAGAAAGGGCGTTGCAGAAGGCTGGGTGGAAGATTAGAAAGAGAGGATTAACTACCACACAATTCTACTTCGCCAAAATTGTCGAGGCAGTACCTGCATAAATAAATTCAGAGGTTAGATCCATGTTTTGATTTGTTCACATTCTCAACCTGTAGATTATTTTTTTGGGTTAGTCTTATTTAAAGTCCTGTGATTTAAGTGTATCTTAATATTCTGTGTTATTATAAAATTTCTGTATTCGTCAAGTATAGGCAACTCTAACTTTAATTAGACAAAGAACAGAAGTTCCAATTTTGTATGGGAGGCTTTTGTTGTCCATGATAATGAAAATAATCAGCTCATTTTTCTTATGACGGCAGATATTTTTTTTACTTCTTGCGTCCAATGTGTTCTGGACAGCATGTGTGATGTACATTTTTTGAAGTAGTCGAACACTCGAACTCTTTGTTCACCTCAAGTATTCGTGTGCTAACATGAATGAGTTAATAGACGCTTGATGCTTTACTTTGGACCAAAAAAAATTGAATTACTATCTATCTCATACATACAGTGTATATTATGTGCTTTGAAGTGATGATATTCAACTGTAATGGCCAATTGTAAATGCTGCTATGACTATCCTCTGGATCTATGTACCATAAACAAAACATTGTACCTTAATAAATAGTGACATATGTGCAGCAAATCAATATACAAAATGTTTCAATGTTAACTTCCAGTTCAGAGAAAAAGATATGCCTGTTATGTTGGGTAAAAGCCGAACAATGATATGTTGAAGGCAGTGTGATTGTCTTTACATGGTAATGGTTACAAAAACGAAGAACTGGTGTCTCCGCAGTTTTAGTTAGGACATCAGTAAGCTTGCTGAGTATATTCGTCAATGCATTGTTGTTTTTCTTCTTCTGTTCAATGTCCAGTTGATACTGTTGACAGATGTTGTTGTGCCTGTTGAGTACAGTTCTGCATTCTATAATTTGTCTTCTGCCTCTATGACCCTATGTATCTGTGCCTTAAGAGGAGTTAGAGCAAGTTTTGTTCTGTGCCTTTGAGCAATTAGAGATGTCTAGGCATGATTCAATTGCAGTGTAGAATGTGAAGAAATCAAATGATTGAACCATAATTGTGACAGAATATAAGGAGGTAAAAGGCATACTCCAAAGATATGATGGCCTCCCTAATGGAATGGCGAAACTCGACTTGGGTGAAACCAAAATTGTAACCTGGAGAAAACTCAACCGTCTCCGAGAGTATTTCATTCTTATGGTGCCAAAATTTGAGGTGAAGAATTTTAAGAGAATTGACTTATATCACCTTATGTTTAACCTGTACTTTTGTTGACCTTGATAATTGGGAAAAAAATAAATCACCCCATTTTTCTTATGATCAACATAATTTCATTGCTTCCTCTTCATCTTGTTTGAGACATCACGTGTGATTTTTTGACTAGCCACCTTGGGTATAAATATGAATTGCAGATCAAAATATGAATTTATGTATTGAATAGCAGAGATTGACACTTGGACACGCACCCCATGTTTGACAGCAGGGGTCTTTTAGCAAAGTATGCAATTATTCCAGTATCTATATCGTTTATTCAATCATTCAATGTATATCCTGTGCTTTGAACTTCTGATATATGCATTTTAAATCGCCATTGCCATATCCAGTGTGTAAAATAAAGAATGATTCCTGGATTTTTGCCCCTTGTTTTTAGTATACCTAAATAAAAGGGACTTGGGTGAAACAAATCAGAAGTACAAAATGTTTAAATGAAAATTTGCAATTCAAAGATAATAAGTAATTGTGTCATGCATGACGAAGGTCTGAAGGTACTATGAGGTGTGGACATCTTTTACATGGTAAAGGTCTCGAATTCTCAGGTCACAGCTTCTCAGCAATCTTAGACAGGACATCAGTAAGCTTGCTAAGTGTAGACATCAATTCATTGTAGTTCTGTTTCCTCTGTTCTCTCTCTAGTTGACAGTTTTTGTTATGACTTTCGAGTTGTGCATTCAACAATCTGTTGTTTTCCTCCAACACCTTTAAGAGTTGTTCTTCCGAGCAGTTTGCTTTACATTCATCTGTAGATAATCGCTGTCTTTTGCCCTTTCCTTGTGAATCCTCGTTAGAGAAGTTTGGCCTTGATTCTTTTTGAAGTATCTGTTAGTGTGAAGAGACATCAGATTATCTAACAATTACAGAATGAAGAATGCCTGAGATAATAGTAAATTTCATTTAGTTTAGCTTGTTTTGTAGAGAATTCAGAGAAATCAATAGACTGATAACCCGATGATGCATATGCATACTAATATTTGGTCTTGGTTTGGATTCCTAAGTCGAAGATTAGGGTAAATTCATAGATATTTATAAAATGCAACAAGTGAACTATTGGGTTTGGTTAAGCTAATGTGTATAGAGTGTTTCATTCTCGTACCTTGATTCGAGCTTTTGTTCTTTTTCTGGAATGCTTGATGATGCTGCTCTTCTGCTCCCAAAGAAATTACAATCAGAAATGTATGTCATAGAAACAAACTGAATTTCAATACAAAAACACTAGATGGCAAAAAAGAAAACAACTCTTTAAGACTGAACTAAAGGTGCAACACAATATTGTCATCCAATACCAAGAGTGTCTTAAGACAATATGACCCATCAATTCAATCAACACTGAACAATAATTTTATATGTTTTCAATCAACAAACTCAGGTGTGGCATTGTAACCATTTTATATGGCGTCTGATATCCCGGTTCTGTTCGATATCAAAGGGCATTTTATATGTTTCAATATCTTTTTACGACGTAAAGAAGGGTTGAAATGCAAGGGCGATAAACTCAAAAAACTTATACGAAGTACAATGTACATACAATGGTCTTATGGCCAATTTTATATTATGTTGCACAAAATCAAGAAATTCAAACGTCAAGAAAAACAATAATTGTATGTTTTTGGTTTTTAAAATACCTGAAATCGGTTCTTGAATGCAGAAATTCTTAACAGGTTCCTCAGTCACATTGTCAGCAGACTTAACATCATCCAACTTCCCTGTTATTGCCAGAGTCTCCTGCACTTTATTCTTGATTTCAGACAAAACCTCTGCACCATCCTGCATTTTCTCATCCTCCTCATCAACCTCGTCATCGTCGCCACCCTCCTCGGAACCAAACTCAGCATCATCAGATACAGCAGCAGCAGCAGGAACCGCCTGTAAAGGCAACGGCGAAACAGCACCAGCAGCACCAGTCTCCCTTCCTTCCAAAACCTTAAACACTTCGACATCGAACGTAACAGGCAGCTTCTTCTCTTTTCTAAGATCATTTCTCATATTCCAAAAAAGAGTCAGCCTTATTTACCATCTTAGACTCCCAATTTTTCACCTTCCTGAAATCTCCTATCAGATTACTCCACCTCTTCTTGCATTGTGCAGGACCCCTCTTCACACCTTGCTGCTTACAGTAACATGATATCATTACCCACTTCGGCTCCGTGTTATCAAACAACAACGACGGCGACGATGATGATGATCCTGCTCCTGCTCCTGCACCTGCACCTGCATTAACTAGTAATGCAGAACTGATCTTTCTGCCTTTGTGAGGGGAGTTTTCAGTGATTTCCTTAGCCTGAATGAGTGTAAGAGTTTCTTGCCTAGTCCATCTTGGGTGTCTTTTGCTCTTTGCATCAGTTACACTGCCATCATCCAAACCCGGGTTTTGGTTTCCGTTTAATTCAGAAACAATTGCCATTGTTTTTTATTTAAAAAAGCAGGGACAAATAATAGTAAAGATTCAATCTTTTTTTTTGTTATTATTGGTTTTTGGGATGTTCTTAAGTTTTGGGGCTGTGCTATACAATTGAAAGGGGTGATTAGGGTAAAGGAAATTGATAATTTTTGGAGATAATATTTGGGGTCTGTAAGTAATCTTACAGTTTAGGTAGGATAGTGATCTTTTTGGGTGTTTTTCCAATTTTAATTAATTGAGAAAATCTTTTCTTTTAAGTCAGTAATAATGGTATTATTTGATAGCTAGGTTAATTGTGTATCTTATAAATAGGGTGATTATTTCCTTGCTTTGGATGATTTACTTACCTAATATATATGGTACATTGTATAAAATAGAAGATCAAGTTTATTGCCATTCTAGGACTTAGGGAAATAGAAATTGATACAAATTCTTAAATGAAACTGATTCACATTAATTTATTGTGAACCACTAAATATTAGAGAAACTGTGGTTGTTTAATTAAATTAAAAAAAAAAAAAAAAAAGTCACTATAATAAAAATAAGGTCATTATGTTGAAATAAAAGTCATTTTGGTATTATATAGTCTATAAGAGGTTAAATTTTTTAATGAAATATTTTATATAATGGTCAATATGAAAATTAAAGGTCACTATGTTAAAAATTAGGGTCATAACGTCGTATTCAAGTTCAGAATAATATTAAAATTATACAAGTTTTAATAAAAGTTACTATGTTAAAAATAAGGGTCACTATGTTTAATATAATGTCAGTTGCGTGTGTATAAATTTCGGGTCCATAATAATATTATTGTGGACCAGGTCCATGCAAGTCTTTTTTTTTTATTGGCATTAAGATACAACTTTAACCGCAAGTGTTTAATATTGCACGAAACTACGGAGTAATAATTTAGCGGGATAATGAACAAAATTACCCTTGGCCTCTTTACATAAACCTATTAAGCAAGTCAGAAGTCGACAATGCATAACATCATCCAAGGCAATGTCCAAAATAAAAAAGAATACCATGTCAACTTTGAGAGTCTTAAAGATGAGAATCAAGAATCTCTAAGGGTTATTGGAAGTGGAAAGATTTTTATCAAGCAAAATGATCAAGTTTTATTTGTATATGAACTAGTTGTGATTTCCTAGATACATTGGGCTTTTGGGTAAGACTATTTGGGAAATTCGGTATTTTTATCCTTTTTCTCTCAGTAATTTTACACTTTCTTCATCTCAATTTACACATTTTTTATTATTCACCATATACCTCTGAATTTTTTTAAAATTTACCATATATCCTTGAATTATTACACAAATTCACCATATACCCCTAATGACAACGAAATGAGTTCATAGATATATAGTGAATAAATAAAAAAACTCAAAGATATATGGTGAAAAAACCGTTAAACAAATATATAAAACTAGTTCAAATCCAACTTGAATAACCCTTAAATTAAACTTGGATAATCCTTATTACCGCTATTAATTTAAAACTTATCAAATTCATTAAAACTTACTAAAACTTGAAAAATAAGATGAATATCATAGATTCATTAGGTCCTTATTTTAGGATAGAAAAATTCAAGTAAATGTTTACAAACTTGGGAAAAAAAAAATGGAACGATCAGTTTGGATAATCCAAGTTTAATCTACAACTAAAACTATTTTTTCCTTGATAAGTTTCTTGAATAAATCTTGTGTACAAGGGTATAAGCATTTGTTTATTTTAAAATTCTCTTTTAGTCAACAACGTACCTTGTCAATAGTGTTAGTAGTCAAATACTAAGCACAAAGTTTCATATGCGGCTGGCCGCACTATATCTCCTATTCTCTTTTCTGTTTTCTTCTTCCTACCTAAACACACCCCTTTCTCGAACTCTCTTCTATGTCTCCTTTCTCCTCTTTCTCTCTCTCTCCTATTTTCATCTTCTCTAGTTAGCCCACTCAAATTAAACAAGTTAAATGTAGCGGCGGTGGTAGGGGGTAAGGAAGCTCCTCGTACTCCGTCGCCGAAAACAAGCTAGAGGTTTTAAGGCCAAATTCATCCATGAAAATTCTAGATCTAGAGTTTTTATGGCTAAATTTGGTCTTTTTAGACATATTTCAAGTGAAATTCGAAGCCAATATTAATTTTGAGGTATTTGTTCGATTTAATTTTTTTTAACAATTTTAATGGTTGTTAGTGGTACGGGAGTTGGTGGTGGTGTGGTGGAGTTTAAGGTTTTGAGGACGGAGGTTGAGAAAGGTCGGTGTTGGTGGTGGTTACAGTGGGTTTGGGTGTGGGTTAATGGTTACTAGGTCGGGGGCTACCAGGGGTTACTAGGTTGGTCAGGGGTTATTAGGTCGGTCAGGGTTACTAGGTAGGGGGTTAATAAGGGTTACTATGTTAGGGGTTACTTGGTCGGTTACTAGGTTACGGGTTATTAGGTCGGTTAGGGGTTACTAGGTCGGTCAAGGGTTACTAGATCGGGGTTACTAGGTCAGTCAGAGGTTACTTGGTCAGGGGTTACTAAGTTAGTCAGGGGTAACTTTGTCTGGGGGGGTTACTAGAGGTGTTACTTAAGTTGGGTTACTGGAGGGGTTACTGATATGGCACCTTGTCGCACCGTGCGGCCAGCCACATCAGAAACGTGCTAAAGAGCTTAAACTCCTATTCAAACCCAAACTACAATTCCTACTCATACTTGAATTGGGAAACCAAACCAATATACTTATACAAAAGGAAAAATTGCCCGAAATAATTTCATCTTTGGGGCGTCTGCTAAAAATAATCCTACCTTTGTGTTATTTTTAAATAATCCGACCTTTATACTTAATCCGCTTAAATGGTCCCAACCGGTCATGTAACTTGTTATAACAAGTCATGTGACACGTGTCGTCCTATGATTAGTAAAAAAAATAAAAAATTAAATTAAAAATAATAATATCTTTTTTGAAAGAAAAAAATAATAATAATAATTTACTAATAATTACCACCAGCAGCCCAACAACCCTCCATGGTCGCCCGAAACCCTGACTGACACCTAACGCCGAAACGCCGCGCCAAACACCTCCCCTGAACTACCGACCCTCCTCCCCTCCACCTGAACCGCCGACCCTCCCTCCCCTCCCCTCACGTCGCGATTCTAGCCCCCTTTTTCCTCCGTCCCAATTTCGCCCGCGAAAGAGGATTGTTCTTCTTCGACGGCGTTGATAAGAGGAGCACGAAGCAACCGAGCTCGTCAATGAGAGAAAAGACGGTGGAGGTGGGTTCGGAGGAGGTGGATATCGCTGGCATTGGAGGTGGTGGAAGAGAGAAAGAGATAGTTAGGGTTCCGCTGGAGCTTGGTTCGGAGGAGATTTAGTACAACAAGAAGGTTGGTTGGGCTGGGGGATGGGTGGCTGGGGCTGGGGGACTAGTGGCTGGGGCTGGAGGACGGGTGGCTGGAGCTAAGGAACCGGTGACTGGGGTTTGGGGCTGCTGGTTTCTTTCCTTTTTTTTTTAAAAAATTTTTTTTTTTTTTAATTTTAAATTTTAGATAAATCACGTGGTGACACGTGTATTTTCAAACTTAAAATAAAAACCTGTTGAAAAAGTTACCAATCACTTGGGATCATTTAAAGCAGATTGATATTAAAGGTCGGATTATTTAAAAATAACCCAAAAGTGGCATTGTTTTGGGCTAACACCTGTATACACCTAAAAATGTCTCCCCAAAACCACACCCGATGATGAACAACCTTTCATGGCTGTTATTGGTTGGGTTGAGTATTTAATCTTTGGAGTGCTTAAATCTATTTTCAATCCCAATACATTTCATAAACCAACTCAATTTCTAGTCCGGCCCATTTCACTAAACATAACTTTTTTTTTTGGGTCCACATCACAAAACCGAGATAAACTGATTTTTTGGCCCTATAATTTTTGATCCAAATAGGTTGGATAGGCCTTGAAATAATATTTCCAATGATATATCATAAGCTCAATTCCAATTTAAAACGAAGAAGATATGAGCAAAATACTAAACTCGGCCCAAAACCGACACCCTTTCACTAAAATGGAAAAAATCTTAAAATCTACAAATGATTTTTATCCGATTCTATTAGGTTGGAAAGTAGAATTTATAAGATTTCTAACGATATATTATATGCCTTTATTCCGAGTTACGGATCAAAAGTTATCTTAATTTTAAAAAATGCGTAAAAAAACTAGAATTACTGGCAACAGTTTAAAAACACCGCGCCACGGTATAAGTTGACGTGGCACAATGCTATATACCAAGACACGGTATTCTTCACCGTGTCACAGTGCTTTTTCCGTGTTTTTCCGCATATCTAGGAAAACTGTGCAGCGCAACACGATCTGCAATACTGTGCCACGGTGAACTGCGTCGCGTCGCGTCGCAGTATCCTGTGTCGTGTCCCCGCATACCGTGACACAGGAATTCCTTTGTGCTTTCCGTGTACAAAACCTCACGCGTTTTCTGAACTTAGCCGTATTTTTGTAAAATTGTCTATCGCGACACACTTCTTTATCCCGTGTCACGGTAGACAGTACTGCGACACGGTGTTCAGTGCCGCATCACGGTACACACACCGTGTCACGGCGCTTAATTAGGGTTTTTTTCCGCTGATTTATCTCTTTTAGGGTTCCTTGGAGTCCCCTTGTTCGTCTCCTCTATAAATACAAACCTCATTTCTGCAGTTTCGGGGCACCAAAAATCATTCTCTCTCTCCTTACACCAAAAATCGTTCTCTTCTCCTCTTTAGCCTAAACACTAGCCTTCTTATTCTTCCATAATACTTCTTCTAAGCACTCCAAGGAGTCCATATTTGACCCGAGGTTCCGTCCATAAACCAAGACGTGAAAGGTATAATTAACTGAGGGTTTGAACCAAATTAACTCTAATATTTATTTAAATTAGTTGTTTCAATTTGATTTATATTTTAATTGAAGTTACTAACAGTTTATTCATGATGTAGCAATTCAAGTAAACGCGAAAAATGAGTAATTAATTAATTTAATTACTTATTTTATTTTTATATTGCTAGTATCATGATTAGGTTTATTTGATTTGACTAACGATATCATTGTTAAATTGCTTCCAATATAAATGTTTATTTTATTATATTTATTGAATATTGCATGTTAAAGGGAATATTTAATTGAATATCACGCTTAATAAGATAATTTGGACAACCGGTTTAGGTTCCTTTTTAATCTTGTTGTTTAATTAAGTGAACACAATATTTTTAGAATTATATGTTGCATTAATATTCAACCACTACTAAATTTCGGCCAAATTGCGACCGCCTCAAACGGTCGCAGAAAATAGCAAAAACGGTCGCAAAACAAAATTGCGGTCGTCAACAGTTGTAACATGGTGGTCTTTATCTCTTGGTCGCAAAAAAACAATATTGCGACCGTTTGACGGTCACAATTTTTTTGCGACCGTTTTTACTATTTTCAATGACCGTTTAGAGAACGGTCGCAAATATTAGTAATTGCGACCGCTTAATGGAACGGTCGCAAATATTGAAATTAGCGACCTTCATAAGCAGTCGCAAAAAGTTTTAAAAAAAAACAAAAAAAAAAAAAAAAGAAAAAGACCCACCACCCAGGCACCCACCCGTAACCTAGATCCCCCAAAATCCCAAACCAGATCCCACCCAAACCATTACCACTTCCAACCCTAAATGACCACCATTACCACTGCCGCCGCCGCCCTCTACTCACCATCACCATCGCCACCTTCAACCACCAATACCCACCACCCCCCACCCACCCTTAACCTAGAAAAAACATTTTAAAAAATAAAAAATAATAATAAAAAAAAACAGAAATTTAATCAACAAAAACAACCCGCATAATTTCAAACAAAAATACAAAAATCAAACCAAAAATCGAACAAAAAAAACAACATAAATTTATCAAAACAATTTTAACCCACAAATAACACGCACAAAAATTAAACCAAAAAAAGCACAAAAATTAAATACAAAATCAACAAAAAATTCGAACACACAATCACACAATTCCGAACCCACAAAAAATTCGAACACAAAATCACACAAAAAATTCAACTCACAAAAATAAAACCTACAAAAAAACCCACAAAAATTCCAACAATCACACAATTTTGAACCCAATTCGAACTACTATTCGAACAAAATAAACAAAAATTGAACAAAAAAAACGAAAGTAAACCACAAAAATAAAAAATATGTGAAAAACAAACACCATTTCAGAAAATCAACATACCTTCCTTAATATTTCTTCATCTTAGGGTTTCTATGGTCAAATTCGACCATGAAAACTCCATATCTGGAATTTTCATGGTCGAATTTGACCATGAACAACAAAATTAGATAAGTCTAGCGCCGGTGAAGAAGGCGAGCATGGCTCGAGCGACGTTTAGAGAGTAAAGGGAGGTGGTAATTAAAGAGAAAAGCACTACTAGAAAACAGCTTAATTCCGACGGAATTCCGACGGACAAGAAAATCCGTCGGAAAGTACGAAATTTCCGACGAAAATTTCCGACGGATTATAACCCGTTTCCGACGGAATTTAATTTTTTTTTTTAAAAAAAAAGGAAAAAACGCCAAAAACCCTAATACTAAAACGGCGCCCCAACCCCCCCTCATTCACATCCGCCTCTCTTCTCCCTTTTCCCTCTCCTCTCCTCTTCTCATTTCTCTTTTCCCTCTTGGCTCTGCCCCTCCCCTCTTTCAATCTCTTTCGCCTCTCCTCTTCCATTTCCTCTTCTCTCCTCTTCCCTTTCCTTTCCTCTTATATTCCTATTGTGTATATCCGCAACATCAACCACCGACGTCGACCTAAAAATCCAAGGAATACCGACATCAACCATCTTCTCCATCAA